>NW_026783521.1:600000-784000 GCF_949774975.1 Lagenorhynchus albirostris | reverse complement strand
CTGAATCCACTCATTATGCTGCTACGGGCCTGATGACATAGATTTCCTTGCTGAGTGATATTGCATTGTTCGTAAGTACCACAACTTCTTTATCCATTTTTCACTTTCTGCGATATTCAACTTGTACCATAAACCAGGTTCTTGTAAACAGAGCCGTCCCAACCTTTTGGGGTGGCTGTGTCTTTTTGATTTTAATTTCCCTAAGCTATAGGACCATAAGTGGAAGTGCCCTAGGCTCTGTTGCTTTGTTTTTTAGATGTTTCAGGAAACACCATACACTTCTCCCGAGTGGCTGTTGGCAATTTACATCCCACCCATCAGCATAACAAGGCTCCCAGTTCTCCATGGCCTGTCCTGCCTTTCTGGATTTTACACTTTTTTCAGATGGCCCTTTTGACCGTGGGGAAGTGAGACTTCATTGTAGTGCAGATTTCCTTTGCAAGCTTGCTTGGTTGGCCAAAAAGGGCGTATGCGTTTTTTCCTGAATATATTCAGGAAAAAACGCATACGCCCTTTTTGGCCAAGTGCATCATTGTGGACGTTCTGCCTCTTTTCCTATGCTTTAAATGCAATTCCAGTCTACCTCCTGAAATCGGTTTCCTGCAATTCTGCCCCGCTTTCAAGTCCTCTTGGCAGCCTTACTTCAGTATATTTTTGGACGATAGCTGTCATTTATAACTCTGTAGGTTTGTGAATTACAGTGCCCCTGAGCTCCTTTCTTCAACTCGCTTTCTCGTGAGCTGGCCACAACACCGCAGGATGGCTTCAGGCCCTATTCTGGTTCCGGCACGGCACGCTGAGCCTTTGGTTAATTCCTCTTCCTGGTGGGAAATGAGAGTTAAATTTGCCCGTCCAGACACCTCCAGCTAGTCTGTCATTGGTTCTCCCTATTCCTGTTCATCTTCCGCAGAAATTGCAAACTGGGCCAAACAGGAGGTTAAAGGCACTGACTCTCCAAGTCGGGAGAGTGTTAGTAAAGCGTCTGGAATGTTGCACCCGAGTACCAGGGGACGAAAACTGACACATATTGGAACACGTCTCCCGATCACACGGTTGATCATACTCTGGGTTCCACATGCATGTTTTAGCTGAAGGACGAATACCTTAAACCTGGAGAGTTGAGACCCGTGGAATGGGTACCATGCAATATGACTTCAAAGGGTCTTCATTTGCTCACCGAACCTCTCCAATCCTATCACTGCTGCGTTTATGCCCCTGTACACACACCTGATTCTCTTTCAGAGACATAGCAATCCATAGGTTTTAAGATACTTCCTAGTCAGGTACACTCTTAGGCATTTAATATGGGGTGTTGAGTCCATTTCGTTGAGCAAGGAGTAGCTCTTGTCTATTCCATATTTGGCTTAAGGAACTTTATCTGTGCTCATTTCAATCTCTGGTTTTATGCAGCACCCCAACTCACCTTTCCCCTTAAGCAAGCATAAGTTGGGTTTCTAAATTTGAGACCCTGTTCTGTTTTGTAATTCAGTTCCTGTGTAGCCAAGGTTACATTCCGTGTATTAGTGATATCTTATGATGTTTCTTTTTCTGTGTGACTTATTTCAGTTAGAATCATCGTACCTGAATCCACTCATTATGCTGCTACGGGCCTGATGACATAGATTTCATTGCTGAGTGATATTGCATTGTACGTAAGTACCACAACTTCTTTATCCATTTTTCACTTTCTGCGATATTGAACTTGTACCGTAAACCAGGTTCTTGTAAGCAGAGCCGTCCCAACCTTTGGGGTGGCTGTGTCTTTTGATTTTAATTTCCCTAAGCTATAGGACCATAAGTGGAAGTGCCCTAGGCTCTGTTGCTTTGTTTTTTAGATGTTTCAGGAAACACCATACACTTCTCCTGAGTGGCTGTTGGCAATTTACATCCCGCCCATCAGCATAACAAGGCTCCCAGTTCTCCATGGCCTGTCCTGCCTTTCTGGATTTTACACTTTTTTCAGATGGCCCTTTTGACCGGGGGGAAGTGAGACTTCATTGTAGTGCAGATTTCCTTTGCAAGCTTGCTTGGTTGGCCAAAAAGGGCGTATGCGTTTTTTCCTGAATATATTCAGGAAAAAACGCATACGCCCTTTTTGGCCAAGTGCATCATTGTGGACGTTCTGCCTCTTTTCCTATGCTTTAAATGCAATTCCAGTCTACCTCCTGAAATCGGTTTCCTGCAATTCTGCCCCGCTTTCAAGTCCTCTTGGCAGCCTTACTTCAGTATATTTTTGGACGATAGCTGTCATTTATAACTCTGCAGGTTTGTGAATTACAGTGCCCCTGAGCTCCTTTCTTCAACTCGCTTTCTCGTGAGCTGGCCGCAACACCGCAGGATGGCTTCAGGCCCTAATCTGGTTCCGGCACGGCACGCTGAGCCTTTGGTTAATTCCTCTTCCTGGTGGGAAATGAGAGTTAAATTTGCCCGTCCAGACACCTCCAGCTAGTCTGTCATTGGTTCTCCCTATTCCTGTTCATCTTCCGCAGAAATTGCAAACTGGGCTAAACAGGAGGTTAAAGGCACTGACTCTCCAAGTCGGGAGAGTGTTAGTAAAGCGTCTGGAATGTTGCACCCGAGTACCAGGGGACGAAAACTGACACATATTGGAACACGTCTCCCGATCACACGGTTGATCATACTCTGGGTTCCACATGCATGTTTTAGCTGAAGGAAGAATACCTTAAACCTGGAGAGTTGAGACCCGTGGAATGGGTAGCATGCAATATGACTTCAAAGGGTCTTCATTTGCTCACCTTACCTCTCCAGTCCTTTCACTGCTGCGTTTATGTCCCTGTACACACGCTTGATTCTCCTTCGGAGACATAGCAATCCATAGGTTTTAAGATACTTCCTAGTCAGGTACATTCTTAGGCGTTTAATATGGGGTGTTGAGTCCATTTCGTTGAACAAGGAGTAGCTCTTGTCTATTCCATATTTGGCTTAAGGAACTTTATCTGTGCTCATTTCAATCTCTGGTTTTATGCAGCACCCCAACTCACCTTTCCCCTTAAGCAAGCATAAGTTGGGTTTCTAAATTTGAGACCCTGTTCTGTTTTGTAATTCAGTTCCTGTGTAGCCAAGGTTACATTCCGTGTATTATTGATATCTTATGATGTTTCTGTTTCTGTGTGACTTATTTCAGTTAGAATCATCATACCTGAATCCACTCATTATGCTGCTACGGGCCTGATGACATAGATTTCCTTGCTGAGTGATATTGCATTGTAAGTAAGTACCACAACTTCTTTATCCATTTTTCACTTTCTGCGATATTGAACTTGTACCGTAAACCAGGTTCTTGTAAACAGAGCCGTCCCAACCTTTGGGGTGTCTGTGTCTTTTTTATTTTAATTTCCCTAAGCTATAGGACCATAAGTGGAAGTGCCCTAGGCTCTGTTGCTTTGTTTTTTAGATGTTTCAGGAAACACCATACACTTCTCCCGAGTGGCTGTTGGCAATTTACATCCCGCCCATCAGCATAACAAGGCTCCCAGTTCTCCATGGCCTGTCCTGCCTTTCTGGATTTTACACTTTTTTCAGATGGCCCTTTTGACCGGGGGGAAGTGAGACTTCATTGTAGTGCAGATTTCCTTTGCAAGCTTGCTTGGTTGGCCAAAAAGGGCGTATGCGTTTTTTCCTGAATATATTCAGGAAAAAACGCATACGCCCTTTTTGGCCAAGTGCATCATTGTGGACGTTCTGCCTCTTTTCCTATGCTTTAAATGCAATTCCAGTCTACCTCCTGAAATCGGTTTCCTGCAATTCTGCCCCGCTTTCAAGTCCTCTTGGCAGCCTTACTTCAGTATATTTTTGGACGATAGCTGTCATTTATAACTCTGCAGGTTTGTGAATTACAGTGCCCCTGAGCTCCTTTCTTCAACTCGCTTTCTCGTGAGCTGGCCGCAACACCGCACGATTGCTTCAGGCCCTAATCTGGTTCCGGCACGGCACGCTGAGCCTTTGGTTAATTCCTCTTCCTGGTGGGAAATGAGAGTTAAATTTGCCCGTCCAGACACCTCCAGCTAGTCTCTCATTGGTTCTCCCTAATCCTGTTCATCTTCTGCAGAAATTGCAAACTGGGCCAAACAGGAGGTTAAAGGCACTGACTCTCCAAGTCGGGAGAGTGTTAGTAAAGCGTCTGGAATGTTGCACCCGAGTACCAGGGGACGAAAACTGAGACATATTGGAACACGTCTCCCGATCACACGGTTGATCATACTCTGGGTTCCACATGCATGTTTTAGCTGAAGGAAGAATACCTTAAACCTGGAGAGTTGAGACCCGTGGAATGGGTACCATGCAATATGACTTCAAAGGGTCTTCATTTGCTCACCGAACCTCTCCAGTCCTATCATTGCTGCGTTTATGCCCCTGTACACATGCTAGATACTCTTTCGGAGACATAGCAATCCATAGGTTTTAAGATACTTCCTAGTCAGGTACATTCTTATGCGTTTAATATGGGGTGTTGAGTCCATTTCGTTGAGCAAGGAGTAGCTCTTGTCTATTCCATATTTGGCTTAAGGAACTTTATCTGTGCTCATTTCAATCTCTGGTTTTATGCAGCACCCCAACTCACCTTTCCCCTTAAGGAAGCATAAGTTGGTTTTCTAAATTTGAGACCCTGTTCTGTTTTGTAATTCAGTTCCTATGTAGCCAAGGTTACATTCCGTGTATTAGTGATATCTTATGATGTTTCTTTTTCTGTGTGACTTATTTCAGTTAGAATCATCATACCTGAATCCACTCATTATGCTGCTACGGGCCTGATGACATAGATTTCCTTGCTGAGTGATATTGCATTGTACGTAAGTACCACAACTTCTTTATCCATTTTTCACTTTCTGCGATATAGAACTTGTACCGTAAACCAGGTTCTTGTAAACAGAGCCGTCCCAACCTTTGGGGTGGCTGTGTCTTTTTGATTTTAATTTCCCTAAGCTATAGGACCATAAGTGGAAGTGCCCTAGGCTCTGTTGCTTTGTTTTTTAGATGTTTCAGGAAACACCATACACTTCTCCCGAGTGGCTGTTGGCAATTGACATCCCGCCCATCAGCATAACAAGGCTCCCAGTTCTCCATGGCCTGTCCTGCCTTTCTGGATTTTACACTTTTTTCAGATGGCCCTTTTGACCGGGGGGAAGTGAGACTTCATTGTAGTGCAGATTTCCTTTCCCAGCTTGCTTGGTTGGCCAAAATAGGCGTATGCGTTTTTTCCTGAATATATTCAGGAAAAAACGCATACGCCCTTTTTGGCCAAGTGCATCATTGTGGACGTTCTGCCTCTTTTCCTATGCTTTAAATGCAATTCCAGTCTACCTCCTGAAATCGGTTTCCTGCAATTCTGCCCCGCTTTCAAGTCCTCTTGGCAGCCTTACTTCAGTATATTTTTGGACGATAGCTGTCATTTATAACTCTGCAGGTTTGTGAATTACAGTGCCCCTGAGCTCCTTTCTTCAACTCGCTTTCTCGTGAGCTGGCCGCAACACCGCAGGATGGCTTCAGGCCCTAATCTGGTTCCGGCACGGCACGCTGAGCCTTTGGTTAATTCCCCTTCCTGGTGGGAAATGAGAGTTAAATTTGCCCGTCCAGACACCTCCAGCTAGTCTGTCATTGGTTCTCCCTATTCCTGTTCATCTTCCGCAGAAATTGCAAACTGGGCCAAACAGGAGGTTAAAGGCACTGACTCTCCAAGTCGGGAGAGTGTTAGTAAAGCGTCTGGAATGTTGCACCCGAGTACCAGGGGACGAAAACTGACACATATTGGAACACGTCTCCCGATCACACGGTTGATCATACTCTGGGTTCCACATGCATGTTTTAGCTGAAGGAAGAATACCTTAAACCTGGAGAGTTGAGACCCGTGGAATGGGTACCATGCAATATGACTTCAAAGGGTCTTCATTTGCTCACCGAACATCTCCAATCCTATCACTGCTGCGTTAATTCCCCTGTACACACGCTTGATTCTCTTTCGGAGACATAGCAATCCATAGGTTTTAAGATACTTCCTAGTCAGGTATATTCTTAGGTGTTTAATATGGGGTGTTGAATCCATTTCGTTGAGCAAGGAGTAGCTCTTGTCTATTCCATATTTGGCTTAAGGAACTTTATCTGTGCTCATCTCAATCTCTGGTTTTATGCAGCACCCCAACTCACCTTTCCCCTTAAGCAAGCATAAGTTGGGTTTCTAAATTTGAGACCCTGTTCTGTTTTGTAATTCAGTTCCTGTGTAGCCAAGTTTACATTCCGTGTATTAGTGATATCTTATGATGTTTCTTTTTCTGTGTGACTTATTTCAGTTAGAATCATCATACCTGAATCCACTCATTATGCTGCTACGGGCCTGATGACATAGATTTCCTTGCTGAGTGATATTGCATTGTACGTAAGTACCACAACTTCTTTATCCATTTTTCACTTTCTGCGATATTGAACTTGTACCATAAACCAGGTTCTTGTAAACAGAGCCGTCTCAACTTTTGGGGTGGCTGTGTCTTTTTGATTTTAATTTCCCTAAGCTATAGGACCATAAGTGGAAGTGCCCTAGGCTCTGTTGCTTTGTTTTTTAGATGTTTCAGGAAACACCATACACTTCTCCCGAGTGGCTGTTGGCAATTTACATCCCGCCCATCAGCGTAACAAGGCTCCCAGTTCTCCATGGCCTGTCCTGCCTTTCTGGATTTTACACTTTTTTCAGATGGCCCTTTTGACCGGGGGGAAGTGAGACTTCATTGTAGTGCAGATTTCCTTTGCAAGCTTGCTTGGTTGGCCAAAAAGGGCGTATGCGTTTTTTCCTGAATATATTCAGGAAAAAACGCATACGCCCTTTTTGGCCAAGTGCATCATTGTGGACGTTCTGCCTCTTTTCCTATGCTTTCAATGCAATTCCAGTCTACCTCCTGAAATCGGTTTCCTGCAATTCTGCCCCGCTTTCAAGTCCTCTTGGCAGCCTTACTTCAGTATATTTTTGGACGATAGCTGTCATTTATACCTCTTCAGGTTTGTGAATTACAGTGCCCCTGAGCTCCTTTCTTCAACTCGCTTTCTCGTGAGCTGGCCGCAACACCGCAGGATGGCTTCAGGCCCTAATCTGGTTCCGGCACGGCACGCTGAGCCTTTGGTTAACTCCTCTTCCTGGTGGGAAATGAGAGTTAAATTTGCCCGTCCAGACACCTCCAGCTAGTCTCTCATTGGTTCTCCCTATTCCTGTTCATCTTCCGCAGAAATTGCAAACTGGGCCAAACGGGATGTTAAAGGCACTGACTCTCCAAGTCGGGAGAGTGTTAGTAAAGCATCTGGAATGTTGCACCCGAGTACCAGGGGACGAAAACTGACACATATTGGAACACGTCTCCCGATCACACGGTTGATCATACTCTGGGTTCCACATGCATGTTTTAGCTGAAGGAAGAATACCTTAAACCTGGAGAGTTGAGACCCGTGGAATGGGTACCATGCAATATGACTTCAAAGGGTCTTCATTTGCTCACCGAACCTCTCCAATCCTATCACTGCTGCGTTTATGCCCCTGTACACACACCTGATTCTCTTTCAGAGACATAGCAATCCATAGGTTTTAAGATACTTCCTAGTCAGGTACACTCTTAGGCATTTAATATGGGGTGTTGAGTCCATTTCGTTGAGCAAGGAGTAGCTCTTGTCTATTCCATATTTGGCTTAAGGAACTTTATCTGTGCTCATTTCAATCTCTGGTTTTATGCAGCACCCCAACTCACCTTTCCCCTTAAGCAAGCATAAGTTGGGTTTCTAAATTTGAGACCCTGTTCTGTTTTGTAATTCAGTTCCTGTGTAGCCAAGGTTACATTCCGTGTATTAGTGATATCTTATGATGTTTCTTTTTCTGTGTGACTTATTTCAGTTAGAATCATCGTACCTGAATCCACTCATTATGCTGCTACGGGCCTGATGACATAGATTTCATTGCTGAGTGATATTGCATTGTACGTAAGTACCACAACTTCTTTATCCATTTTTCACTTTCTGCGATATTGAACTTGTACCGTAAACCAGGTTCTTGTAAGCAGAGCCGTCCCAACCTTTGGGGTGGCTGTGTCTTTTGATTTTAATTTCCCTAAGCTATAGGACCATAAGTGGAAGTGCCCTAGGCTCTGTTGCTTTGTTTTTTAGATGTTTCAGGAAACACCATACACTTCTCCCGAGTGGCTGTTGGCAATTTACATCCCGCCCATCAGCATAACAAGGCTCCCAGTTCTCCATGGCCTGTCCTGCCTTTCTGGATTTTACACTTTTTTCAGATGGCCCTTTTGACCGGGGGGAAGTGAGACTTCATTGTAGTGCAGATTTCCTTTGCAAGCTTGCTTGGTTGGCCAAAAAGGGCGTATGCGTTTTTTCCTGAATATATTCAGGAAAAAACGCATACGCCCTTTTTGGCCAAGTGCATCATTGTGGACGTTCTGCCTCTTTTCCTATGCTTTCAATGCAATTCCAGTCTACCTCCTGAAATCGGTTTCCTGCAATTCTGCCCCGCTTTCAAGTCCTCTTGGCAGCCTTACTTCAGTATATTTTTGGACGATAGCTGTCATTTATAACTCTGCAGGTTTGTGAATTACAGTGCCCCTGAGCTCCTTTCTTCAACTCGCTTTCTCGTGAGCTGGCCGCAACACCGCAGGATGGCTTCAGGCCCTAATCTGGTTCCGGCACGGCACGCTGAGCCTTTGGTTAATTCCTCTTCCTGGTGGGAAATGAGAGTTAAATTTGCCCGTCCAGACACCTCCAGCTAGTCTCTCATTGGTTCTCCCTATTCCTGTTCATCTTCCGCAGAAATTGCAAACTGGGCCAAACAGGAGGTTAAAGACACTGACTCTCCAAGTCGGGAGAGTGTTAGTAAAGCGTCTGGAATGTTGCACCCGAGTACCAGGGGACGAAAACTGACACATATTGGAACACGTCTCCCGATCACACGGTTGATCATACTCTGGGTTCCACATGCATGTTTTAGCTGAAGGAAGAATACCTTAAACCTGGAGAGTTGAGACCCGTGGAATGGGTACCATGCAATATGACTTCAAAGGGTCTTCATTTGCTCACCGAACATCTCCAATCCTATCACTGCTGCGTTAATTCCCCTGTACACACGCTTGATTCTCTTTCGGAGACATAGCAATCCATAGGTTTTAAGATACTTCCTAGTCAGGTATATTCTTAGGTGTTTAATATGGGGTGTTGAATCCATTTCGTTGAGCAAGGAGTAGCTCTTGTCTATTCCATATTTGGCTTAAGGAACTTTATCTGTGCTCATCTCAATCTCTGGTTTTATGCAGCACCCCAACTCACCTTTCCCCTTAAGCAAGCATAAGTTGGGTTTCTAAATTTGAGACCCTGTTCTGTTTTGTAATTCAGTTCCTGTGTAGCCAAGTTTACATTCCGTGTATTAGTGATATCTTATGATGTTTCTTTTTCTGTGTGACTTATTTCAGTTAGAATCATCATACCTGAATCCACTCATTATGCTGCTACGGGCCTGATGACATAGATTTCCTTGCTGAGTGATATTGCATTGTACGTAAGTACCACAACTTCTTTATCCATTTTTCACTTTCTGCGATATTGAACTTGTACCATAAACCAGGTTCTTGTAAACAGAGCCGTCTCAACTTTTGGGGTGGCTGTGTCTTTTTGATTTTAATTTCCCTAAGCTATAGGACCATAAGTGGAAGTGCCCTAGGCTCTGTTGCTTTGTTTTTTAGATGTTTCAGGAAACACCATACACTTCTCCCGAGTGGCTGTTGGCAATTTACATCCCGCCCATCAGCGTAACAAGGCTCCCAGTTCTCCATGGCCTGTCCTGCCTTTCTGGATTTTACACTTTTTTCAGATGGCCCTTTTGACCGGGGGGAAGTGAGACTTCATTGTAGTGCAGATTTCCTTTGCAAGCTTGCTTGGTTGGCCAAAAAGGGCGTATGCGTTTTTTCCTGAATATATTCAGGAAAAAACGCATACGCCCTTTTTGGCCAAGTGCATCATTGTGGACGTTCTGCCTCTTTTCCTATGCTTTCAATGCAATTCCAGTCTACCTCCTGAAATCGGTTTCCTGCAATTCTGCCCCGCTTTCAAGTCCTCTTGGCAGCCTTACTTCAGTATATTTTTGGACGATAGCTGTCATTTATACCTCTTCAGGTTTGTGAATTACAGTGCCCCTGAGCTCCTTTCTTCAACTCGCTTTCTCGTGAGCTGGCCGCAACACCGCAGGATGGCTTCAGGCCCTAATCTGGTTCCGGCACGGCATGCTGAGCCTTTGGTTAACTCCTCTTCCTGGTGGGAAATGAGAGTTAAATTTGCCCGTCCAGACACCTCCAGCTAGTCTGTCATTGGTTCTCCCTATTCCTGTTCATCTTCCGCAGAAATTGCAAACTGGGCCAAACAGGAGGTTAAAGGCACTGACTCTCCAAGTCGGGAGAGTGTTAGTAAAGCGTCTGGAATGTTGCACCCGAGTACCAGGGGACGAAAACTGACACATATTGGAACACGTCTCCCGATCACACGGTTGATCATACTCTGGGTTCCACATGCATGTTTTAGCTGAAGGAAGAATACCTTAAACCTGGAGAGTTGAGACCCGTGGAATGGGTACCATGCAATATGACTTCAAAGGGTCTTCATTTGCTCACCGAACCTCTCCAATCCTATCACTGCTGCGTTTATGCCCCTGTACACACACCTGATTCTCTTTCAGAGACATAGCAATCCATAGGTTTTAAGATACTTCCTAGTCAGGTACACTCTTAGGCATTTAATATGGGGTGTTGAGTCCATTTCGTTGAGCAAGGAGTAGCTCTTGTCTATTCCATATTTGGCTTAAGGAACTTTATCTGTGCTCATTTCAATCTCTGGTTTTATGCAGCACCCCAACTCACCTTTCCCCTTAAGCAAGCATAAGTTGGGTTTCTAAATTTGAGACCCTGTTCTGTTTTGTAATTCAGTTCCTGTGTAGCCAAGGTTACATTCCGTGTATTAGTGATATCTTATGATGTTTCTTTTTCTGTGTGACTTATTTCAGTTAGAATCATCGTACCTGAATCCACTCATTATGCTGCTACGGGCCTGATGACATAGATTTCATTGCTGAGTGATATTGCATTGTACGTAAGTACCACAACTTCTTTATCCATTTTTCACTTTCTGCGATATTGAACTTGTACCGTAAACCAGGTTCTTGTAAGCAGAGCCGTCCCAACCTTTGGGGTGGCTGTGTCTTTTGATTTTAATTTCCCTAAGCTATAGGACCATAAGTGGAAGTGCCCTAGGCTCTGTTGCTTTGTTTTTTAGATGTTTCAGGAAACACCATACACTTCTCCCGAGTGGCTGTTGGCAATTTACATCCCGCCCATCAGCATAACAAGGCTCCCAGTTCTCCATGGCCTGTCCTGCCTTTCTGGATTTTACACTTTTTTCAGATGGCCCTTTTGACCGGGGGGAAGTGAGACTTCATTGTAGTGCAGATTTCCTTTGCAAGCTTGCTTGGTTGGCCAAAAAGGGCGTATGCGTTTTTTCCTGAATATATTCAGGAAAAAACGCATACGCCCTTTTTGGCCAAGTGCATCATTGTGGACGTTCTGCCTCTTTTCCTATGCTTTCAATGCAATTCCAGTCTACCTCCTGAAATCGGTTTCCTGCAATTCTGCCCCGCTTTCAAGTCCTCTTGGCAGCCTTACTTCAGTATATTTTTGGACGATAGCTGTCATTTATAACTCTGCAGGTTTGTGAATTACAGTGCCCCTGAGCTCCTTTCTTCAACTCGCTTTCTCGTGAGCTGGCCGCAACACCGCAGGATGGCTTCAGGCCCTAATCTGGTTCCGGCACGGCACGCTGAGCCTTTGGTTAATTCCTCTTCCTGGTGGGAAATGAGAGTTAAATTTGCCCGTCCAGACACCTCCAGCTAGTCTCTCATTGGTTCTCCCTATTCCTGTTCATCTTCCGCAGAAATTGCAAACTGGGCCAAACAGGAGGTTAAAGGCACTGACTCTCCAAGTCGGGAGAGTGTTAGTAAAGCGTCTGGAATGTTGCACCCGAGTACCAGGGGACGAAAACTGACACATATTGGAACACGTCTCCCGATCACACGGTTGATCATACTCTGGGTTCCACATGCATGTTTTAGCTGAAGGAAGAATACCTTAAACCTGGAGAGTTGAGACCCGTGGAATGGGTACCATGCAATATGACTTCAAAGTGTATTCATTTGCTCACCGAATCTCTCCAGTCCTATCACTGCTGCGTTTATGCCCCTGTACACACCCTTGATTCTCTTTCAGAGACATAGCAATCCATAGGTTTTAAGATACTTCCTAGTCAGGTACACTCTTAGGCATTTAATATGGGGTGTTGAGTCCATTTCGTTGAGCAAGGAGTAGCTCTTGTCTATTCCATATTTGGCTTAAGGAACTTTATCTGTGCTCATTTCAATCTCTGGTTTTATGCAGCACCCCAACTCACCTTTCCCCTTAAGCAAGCATAAGTTGGTTTTCTAAATTTGAGACCCTGTTCTGTTTTGTAATTCAGTTCCTGTGTAGCCAAGGTTACATTCCGTGTATTAGTGATATCTTATGATGTTTCTTTTCCTGTGTGACTTATTTCAGTTAGAATCATCATACCTGAATCCACTCATTATGCTGCTACGGGCCTGATGACATAGATTTCATTGCTGAGTGATACTGCATTGTACGTAAGTACCACAACTTCTTTATCCATTTTTCACTTTCTGCGATATTGAACTTGTACCGTAAACCAGGTTCTTGTAAACAGAGCCGTCCCAACCTTTGAGGTGGCTGTGTCTTTTGATTTTAATTTCCCTAAGCTATAGGACCATAAGTGGAAGTGCATAGGCTCTGTTGCTTTGTTTTTTAGATGTTTCAGGAAACACCATACACTTCTCCCGAGTGGCTGTTGGCAATTTACATCCCGCCCATCAGCATAACAAGGCTCCCAGTTCTCCATGGCCTGTCCTGCCTTTCTGGATTTTACACTTTTTTCAGATGGCCCTTTTGACCGGGGGGAAGTGAGACTTCATTGTAGTGCAGATTTCCTTTGCAAGCTTGCTTGGTTGGCCAAAAAGGGCGTATGCGTTTTTTCCTGAATATATTCAGGAAAAAACGCATACGCCCTTTTTGGCCAAGTGCATCATTGTGGACGTTCTGCCTCTTTTCCTATGCTTTCAATGCAATTCCAGTCTACCTCCTGAAATCGGTTTCCTGCAATTCTGCCCCGCTTTCAAGTCCTCTTGGCAGCCTTACTTCAGTATATTTTTGGACGATAGCTGTCATTTATAACTCTGCAGGTTTGTGAATTACAGTGCCCCTGAGCTCCTTTCTTCAACTCGCTTTCTCGTGAGCTGGCCGCAACACCGCAGGATGGCTTCAGGCCCTAATCTGGTTCCGGCACGGCACGCTGAGCCTTTGGTTAATTCCTCTTCCTGGTGGGAAATGAGAGTTAAATTTGCCCGTCCAGACACCTCCAGCTAGTCTCTCATTGGTTCTCCCTATTCCTGTTCATCTTCCGCTGAAATTGCAAACTGGGCCAAACAGGAGGTTAAAGGCACTGACTCTCCAAGTCGGGAGAGTGTTAGTAAAGAGTCTGGAATGTTGCACCCGAGTACCAGGGGACGAAAACTGACACATATTGGAACACGTCTCCCGATCACACGGTTGATCATACTCTGGGTTCCACATGCATGTTTTAGCTGAAGGAAGAATCCCTTAAACCTGGAGAGTTGAGACCCGTGGAATGGGTACCATGCAATATGACTTCAAAGGGTCTTCATTTGCTCACCGAACCTCTCCAATCCTATCACTGCTGCGTTTATGCCCCTGTACACACACTTGATTCTCTTTCAGAGACATAGCAATCCATAGGTTTTAAGATACTTCCTAGTCAGGTACACTCTTAGGCATTTAATATGGGGTGTTGAGTCCATTTCGTTGAGCAAGGAGTAGCTCTTGTCTATTCCATATTTGGCTTAAGGAACTTTATCTGTGCTCATTTCAATCTCTGGTTTTATGCAGCACCCCAACTCACCTTTCCCCTTAAGCAAGCATAAGTTGGTTTTCTAAATTTGAGACCCTGTTCTGTTTTGTAATTCAGTTCCTGTGTAGCCAAGGTTACATTCCGTGTATTAGTGATATCTTATGATGTTTCTTTTCCTGTGTGACTTATTTCAGTTAGAATCATCATACCTGAATCCACTCATTATGCTGCTACGGGCCTGATGACATAGATTTCATTGCTGAGTGATACTGCATTGTACGTAAATACCACAACTTCTTTATCCATTTTTCACTTTCTGCGATATTGAACTTGTACCGTAAACCAGGTTCTTGTAAACAGAGCCGTCCCAACCTTTGGGGTGGCTGTGTCTTTTTGATTTTAATTTCCCTAAGCTATAGGACCATAAGTGGAAGTGCCCTAGGCTCTGTTGCTTTGTTTTTTAGATGTTTCAGGAAACACCATACACTTCTCCCGAGTGGCTGTTGGCAATTTACATCCCGCCCATCAGCATAACAAGGCTCCCAGTTCTCCATGGCCTGTCCTGCCTTTCTGGATTTTACACTTTTTTCAGATGGCCCTTTTGACCGGGGGGAAGTGAGACTTCATTGTAGTGCAGATTTCCTTTGCAAGCTTGCTTGGTTGGCCAAAAAGGGCGTATGCGTTTTTTCCTGAATATATTCAGGAAAAAACGCATACGCCCTTTTTGGCCAAGTGCATCATTGTGGACGTTCTGCCTCTTTTCCTATGCTTTCAATGCAATTCCAGTCTACCTCCTGAAATCGGTTTCCTGCAATTCTGCCCCACTTTCAAGTCCTCTTGGCAGCCTTACTTCAGTATATTTTTGGACGATAGCTGTCATTTATAACTCTGCAGGTTTGTGAATTACAGTGCCCCTGAGCTCCTTCCTTCAACTCGCTTTCTCGTGAGCTGGCCGCAACACCGCAGGATGGCTTCAGGCCCTAATCCGGTTCCGGCACGGCACGCTGAGCTTTTGGTTAATTCCTCTTCCTGGTGGGAAATGAGAGTTAAATTTGCCCGTCCAGACACCTCCAGCTAGTCTCTCATTGGTTCTCCCTATTCCTGTTCATCTTCCGCAGAAATTGCAAACTGGGCCAAACAGGAGGTTAAAGGCACTGACTCTCCAAGTCGGGAGAGTGTTAGTAAAGCGTCTGGAATGTTGCACCCGAGTACCAGGGGACGAAAACTGACACATATTGGAACACGTCTCCCGATCACACGGTTGATCATACTCTGGGTTCCACATGCATGTTTTAGCTGAAGGAAGAATCCCTTAAACCTGGAGAGTTGAGACCCGTGGAATGGGTACCATGCAATATGACTTCAAAGGGTCTTCATTTGCTCACTGAACCTCTCCAATCCTATCACTGCTGCGTTTATGCCCCTGTACACACACTTGATTCTCTTTCAGAGACATAGCAATCCATAGGTTTTAAGATACTTCCTAGTCAGGTACACTCTTAGGCATTTAATATGGGGTGTTGAGTCCATTTCGTTGAGCAAGGAGTAGCTCTTGTCTATTCCATATTTGGCTTAAGGAACTTTATCTGTGCTCATTTCAATCTCTGGTTTTATGCAGCACCCCAACTCACCTTTCCCCTTAAGCAAGCATAAGTTGGGTTTCTAAATTTGAGACCCTGTTCTGTTTTGTAATTCAGTTCCTGTGTAGCCAAGGTTACATTCCGTGTATTAGTGATATCTTATGATGTTTCTTTTCCTGTGTGACTTATTTCAGTTAGAATCATCATACCTGAATCCACTCATTATGCTGCTACGGGCCTGATGACATAGATTTCATTGCTGAGTGATACTGCATTGTACGTAAGTACCACAACTTCTTTATCCATTTTTCACTTTCTGCGATATTGAACTTGTACCGTAAACCAGGTTCTTGTAAACAGAGCCGTCCCAACCTTTGGGGTGGCTCTGTCTTTTTGATTTTAATTTCCCTAAGCTATAGGACCATAAGTGGAAGTGCCCTAGGCTCTGTTGCTTTGTTTTTTAGATGTTTCAGGAAACACCATACACTTCTCCCGAGTGGCTGTTGGCAATTTACATCCCGCCCATCAGCATAACAAGGCTCCCAGTTCTCCATGGCCTGTCCTGCCTTTCTGGATTTTACACTTTTTTCAGATGGCCCTTTTGACCGGGGGGAAGTGAGACTTCATTGTAGTGCAGATTTCCTTTGCAAGCTTGCTTGGTTGGCCAAAAAGGGCGTATGCGTTTTTTCCTGAATATATTCAGGAAAAAACGCATACGCCCTTTTTGGCCAAGTGCATCATTGTGGACGTTCTGCCTCTTTTCCTATGCTTTCAATGCAATTCCAGTCTACCTCCTGAAATCGGTTTCCTGCAATTCTGCCCCGCTTTCAAGTCCTCTTGGCAGCCTTACTTCAGTATATTTTTGGACGATAGCTGTCATTTATAACTCTGCAGGTTTGTGAATTACAGTGCCCCTGAGCTCCTTTCTTCAACTCGCTTTCTCGTGAGCTGGCCGCAACACCGCAGGATGGCTTCAGGCCCTAATCTGGTTCCGGCACGGCACGCTGAGCCTTTGGTTAATTCCTCTTCCTGGTGGGAAATGAGAGTTAAATTTGCCCGTCCAGACACCTGCAGCTAGTCTCTCATTGGTTCTCCCTATTCCTGTTCATCTTCCGCAGAAATTGCAAACTGGGCCAAACAGGAGGTTAAAGGCACTGACTCTCCAAGTCGGGAGAGTGTTAGTAAAGAGTCTGGAATGTTGCACCCGAGTACCAGGGGACGAAAACTGACACATATTGGAACACGTCTCCCGATCACACGGTTGATCATACTCTGGGTTCCACATGCATGTTTTAGATGAAGGAAGAATCCCTTAAACCTGGAGAGTTGAGACCCGTGGAATGGGTACCATGCAATATGACTTCAAAGGGTCTTCATTTGCTCACCGAACCTCTCCAATCCTATCACTGCTGCGTTTATGCCCCTGTACACACACTTGATTCTCTTTCAGAGACATAGCAATCCATAGGTTTTAAGATACTTCCTAGTCAGGTACACTCTTAGGCATTTAATATGGGGTGTTGAGTCCATTTCGTTGAGCAAGGAGTAGCTCTTGTCTATTCCATATTTGGCTTAAGGAACTTTATCTGTGCTCATTTCAATCTCTGGTTTTATGCAGCACCCCAACTCACCTTTCCCCTTAAGCAAGCATAAGTTGGGTTTCTAAATTTGAGACCCTGTTCTGTTTTGGAATTCAGTTCCTGTGTAGCCAAGGTTACATTCCGTGTATTAGTGATATCTTATGATGTTTCTTTTCCTGTGTGACTTATTTCAGTTAGAATCATCATACCTGAATCCACTCATTATGCTGCTACGGGCCTGATGACATAGATTTCATTGCTGAGTGATACTGCATTGTACGTAAGTACCACAACTTCTTTATCCATTTTTCACTTTCTGCGATATTGAACTTGTACCGTAAACCAGGTTCTTGTAAACAGAGCCGTCCCAACCTTTGGGGTGGCTGTGTCTTTTTGATTTTAATTTCCCTAAGCTATAGGACCATAAGTGGAAGTGCCCTAGGCTCTGTTGCTTTGTTTTTTAGATGTTTCAGGAAACACCATACACTTCTCCCGAGTGGCTGTTGGCAATTGACATCCCGCCCATCAGCATAACAAGGCTCCCAGTTCTCCATGGCCTGTCCTGCCTTTCTGGATTTTACACTTTTTTCAGATGGCCCTTTTGACCGGGGGGAAGTGAGACTTCATTGTAGTGCAGATTTCCTTTGCAAGCTTGCTTGGTTGGCCAAAAAGGGCGTATGCGTTTTTTCCTGAATATATTCAGGAAAAAACGCATATGCCCTTTTTGGCCAAGTGCATCATTGTGGACGTTCTGCCTCTTTTCCTATGCTTTCAATGCAATTCCAGTCTACCTCCTGAAATCGGTTTCCTGCAATTCTGCCCCGCTTTCAAGTCCTCTTGGCAGCCTTACTTCAGTATATTTTTGGACGATAGCTGTCATTTATAACTCTGCAGGTTTGTGAATTACAGTGCCCCTGAGCTCCTTTCTTCAACTCGCTTTCTCGTGAGCTGGCCGCAACACCGCAGGATGGCTTCAGGCCCTAATCTGGTTCCGGCACGGCACGCTGAGCCTTTGGTTAATTCCTCTTCCTGGTGGGAAATGAGAGTTAAATTTGCCCGTCCAGACACCTCCAGCTAGTCTCTCATTGTTTCTCCCTATTCCTGTTCATCTTCCGCAGAAATTGCAAACTGGGCCAAACAGGAGGTTAAAGGCACTGACTCTCCAAGTCGGGAGAGTGTTAGTAAAGCGTCTGGAATGTTGCACCCGAGTACCAGGGGACGAAAACTGACACATATTGGAACACGTCTCCCGATCACACGGTTGATCATACTCTGGGTTCCACATGCATGTTTTAGCTGAAGGAAGAATCCCTTAAACCTGGAGAGTTGAGACCCGTGGAATGGGTACCATGCAATATGACTTCAAAGGGTCTTCATTTGCTCACCGAACCTCTCCAATCCTATCACTGCTGCGTTTATGCCCCTGTACACACACTTGATTCTCTTTCAGAGACATAGCAATCCATAGGTTTTAAGATACTTCCTAGTCAGGTACACTCTTAGGCATTTAATATGGGGTGTTGAGTCCATTTCGTTGAGCAAGGAGTAGCTCTTGTCTATTCCATATTTGGCTTAAGGAACTTTATCTGTGCTCATTTCAATCTCTGGTTTTATGCAGCACCCCAACTCACCTTTCCCCTTAAGCAAGCATAAGTTGGTTTTCTAAATTTGAGACCCTGTTCTGTTTTGGAATTCAGTTCCTGTGTAGCCAAGGTTACATTCCGTGTATTAGTGATATCTTATGATGTTTCTTTTCCTGTGTGACTTATTTCAGTTAGAATCATCATACCTGAATCCACTCATTATGCTGCTACGGGCCTGATGACATAGATTTCATTGCTGAGTGATACTGCATTGTACGTAAGTACCACAACTTCTTTATCCATTTTTCACTTTCTGCGATATTGAACTTGTACCGTAAACCAGGTTCTTGTAAACAGAGCCGTCCCAACCTTTGGGGTGGCTGTGTCTTTTTGATTTTAATTTCCCTAAGCTATAGGACCATAAGTGGAAGTGCCCTAGGCTCTGTTGCTTTGTTTTTTAGATGTTTCAGGAAACACCATACACTTCTCCCGAGTGGCTGTTGGCAATTGACATCCCGCCCATCAGCATAACAAGGCTCCCAGTTCTCCATGGCCTGTCCTGCCTTTCTGGATTTTACACTTTTTTCAGATGGCCCTTTTGAGCGGGGGGAAGTGAGACTTCATTGTAGTGCAGATTTCCTTTGCAAGCTTGCTTGGTTGGCCAAAAAGGGCGTATGCGTTTTTTCCTGAATATATTCAGGAAAAAACGCATACGCCCTTTTTGGCCAAGTGCATCATTGTGGACGTTCTGCCTCTTTTCCTATGCTTTAAATGCAATTCCAGTCTACCTCCTGAAATCGGTTTCCTGCAATTCTGCCCCGCTTTCAAGTCCTCTTGGCAGCCTTACTTCAGTATATTTTTGGACGATAGCTGTCATTTATAACTCTGCAGGTTTGTGAATTACAGTGCCCCTGAGCTCCTTTCTTCAACTCGCTTTCTCGTGAGCTGGCCGCAACACCGCAGGATGGCTTCAGGACCTAATCTGGTTCTGGCACGGCACGCTGAGCCTTTGGTTAATTCCTCTTCCTGGTGGGAAATGAGAGTTAAATTTGCCCGTCCAGACACCTCCAGTTAGTCTGTCATTGGTTCTCCCTATTCCTGTTCATCTTCCGCAGAAATTGCAAACTGGGCCAAACAGGAGGTTAAAGGCACTGACTCTCCAAGTCGGGAGAGTGTTAGTAAAGCGTCTGGAATGTTGCACCCGAGTACCAGGGGACGAAAACTGACACATATTGGAACACGTCTCCCGATCACACGGTTGATCATACTCTGGGTTCCACATGCATGTTTTAGCTGAAGGAAGAATCCCTTAAACCTGGAGAGTTGAGACCCGTGGAATGGGTACCATGCAATATGACTTCAAAGGGTCTTCATTTGCTCACCGAACCTCTCCAATCCTATCACTGCTGCGTTTATGCCCCTGTACACACACTTGATTCTCTTTCAGAGACATAGCAATCCATAGGTTTTAAGATACTTCCTAGTCAGGTACACTCTTAGGCATTTAATATGGGGTGTTGAGTCCATTTCGTTGAGCAAGGAGTAGCTCTTGTCTATTCCATATTTGGCTTAAGGAACTTTATCTGTGCTCATTTCAATCTCTGGTTTTATGCAGCACCCCAACTCACCTTTCCCCTTAAGCAAGCATAAGTTGGTTTTCTAAATTTGAGACCCTGTTCTGTTTTGGAATTCAGTTCCTGTGTAGCCAAGGTTACATTCCGTGTATTAGTGATATCTTATGATGTTTCTTTTCCTGTGTGACTTATTTCAGTTAGAATCATCATACCTGAATCCACTCATTATTCTGCTACGGGCCTGATGACATAGATTTCATTGCTGAGTGATACTGCATTGTACGTAAGTACCACAACTTCTTTATCCATTTTTCACTTTCTGCGATATTGAACTTGTACCGTAAACCAGGTTCTTGTAAACAGAGCCGTCCCAACCTTTGGGGTGGCTGTGTCTTTTTGATTTTAATTTCCCTAAGCTATAGGACCATAAGTGGAAGTGCCCTAGGCTCTGTTGCTTTGTTTTTTAGATGTTTCAGGAAACACCATACACTTCTCCCGAGTGGCTGTTGGCAATTGACATCCCGCCCATCAGCATAACAAGGCTCCCAGTTCTCCATGGCCTGTCCTGCCTTTCTGGATTTTACACTTTTTTCAGATGGCCCTTTTGAGCGGGGGGAAGTGAGACTTCATTGTAGTGCAGATTTCCTTTGCAAGCTTGCTTGGTTGGCCAAAAAGGGCGTATGCGTTTTTTCCTGAATATATTCAGGAAAAAACGCATACGCCCTTTTTGGCCAAGTGCATCATTGTGGACGTTCTGCCTCTTTTCCTATGCTTTCAATGCAATTCCAGTCTACCTCCTGAAATCGGTTTCCTGCAATTCTGCCCCGCTTTCAAGTCCTCTTGGCAGCCTTACTTCAGTATATTTTTGGACGATAGCTGTCATTTATAACTCTGCAGGTTTGTGAATTACAGTGCCCCTGAGCTCCTTTCTTCAACTCGCTTTCTCGTGAGCTGGCCGCAACACCGCAGGATGGCTTCAGGCCCTAATCTGGTTCTGGCACGGCACGCTGAGCCTTTGGTTAATTCCTCTTCCTGGTGGGAAATGAGAGTTAAATTTGCCCGTCCAGACACCTCCAGCTAGTCTGTCATTGGTTCTCCCTATTCCTGTTCATCTTCCGCAGAAATTGCAAACTGGGCCAAACAGGAGGTTAAAGGCACTGACTCTCCAAGTCGGGAGAGTGTTAGTAAAGCGTCTGGAATGTTGCACCCGAGTACCAGGGGACGAAAACTGACACATATTGGAACACGTCTCCCGATCACACGGTTGATCATACTCTGGGTTCCACATGCATGTTTTAGCTGAAGGAAGAATCCCTTAAACCTGGAGAGTTGAGACCCGTGGAATGGGTACCATGCAATATGACTTCAAAGGGTCTTCATTTGCTCACCGAACCTCTCCAATCCTATCACTGCTGCGTTTATGCCCCTGTACACACACTTGATTCTCTTTCAGAGACATAGCAATCCATAGGTTTTAAGATACTTCCTAGTCAGGTACACTCTTAGGCATTTAATATGGGGTGTTGAGTCCATTTCGTTGAGCAAGGAGTAGCTCTTGTCTATTCCATATTTGGCTTAAGGAACTTTATCTGTGCTCATTTCAATCTCTGGTTTTATGCAGCACCCCAACTCACCTTTCCCCTTAAGCAAGCATAAGTTGGTTTTCTAAATTTGAGACCCTGTTCTGTTTTGGAATTCAGTTCCTGTGTAGCCAAGGTTACATTCCGTGTATTAGTGATATCTTATGATGTTTCTTTTCCTGTGTGACTTATTTCAGTTAGAATCATCATACCTGAATCCACTCATTATGCTGCTACGGGCCTGATGACATAGATTTCATTGCTGAGTGATACTGCATTGTACGTAAGTACCACAACTTCTTTATCCATTTTTCACTTTCTGCGATATTGAACTTGTACCGTAAACCAGGTTCTTGTAAACAGAGCCGTCCCAACCTTTGGGGTGGCTGTGTCTTTTTGATTTTAATTTCCCTAAGCTATAGGACCATAAGTGGAAGTGCCCTAGGCTCTGTTGCTTTGTTTTTTAGATGTTTCAGGAAACACCATACACTTCTCCCGAGTGGCTGTTGGCAATTGACATCCCGCCCATCAGCATAACAAGGCTCCCAGTTCTCCATGGCCTGTCCTGCCTTTCTGGATTTTACACTTTTTTCAGATGGCCCTTTTGACCGGGGGGAAGTGAGACTTCATTGTAGTGCAGATTTCCTTTGCAAGCTTGCTTGGTTGGCCAAAAAGGGCGTATGCGTTTTTTCCTGAATATATTCAGGAAAAAACGCATACGCCCTTTTTGGCCAAGTGCATCATTGTGGACGTTCTGCCTCTTTTCCTATGCTTTCAATGCAATTCCAGTCTACCTCCTGAAATCGGTTTCCTGCAATTCTGCCCCGCTTTCAAGTCCTCTTGGCAGCCTTACTTCAGTATATTTTTGGACGATAGCTGTCATTTATAACTCTGCAGGTTTGTGAATTACAGTGCCCCTGAGCTCCTTTCTTCAACTCGCTTTCTCGTGAGCTGGCCGCAACACCGCAGGATGGCTTCAGGACCTAATCTGGTTCTGGCACGGCACGCTGAGCCTTTGGTTAATTCCTCTTCCTGGTGGGAAATGAGAGTTAAATTTGCCCGTCCAGACACCTCCAGCTAGTCTGTCATTGGTTCTCCCTATTCCTGTTCATCTTCCGCAGAAATTGCAAACTGGGCCAAACAGGAGGTTAAAGGCACTGACTCTCCAAGTCGGGAGAGTGTTAGTAAAGCGTCTGGAATGTTGCACCCGAGTACCAGGGGACGAAAACTGACACATATTGGAACACGTCTCCCGATCACACGGTTGATCATACTCTGGGTTCCACATGCATGTTTTAGCTGAAGGAAGAATCCCTTAAACCTGGAGAGTTGAGACCCGTGGAATGGGTACCATGCAATATGACTTCAAAGGGTCTTCATTTGCTCACCGAACCTCTCCAATCCTATCACTGCTGCGTTTATGCCCCTGTACACACACTTGATTCTCTTTCAGAGACATAGCAATCCATAGGTTTTAAGATACTTCCTAGTCAGGTACACTCTTAGGCATTTAATATGGGGTGTTGAGTCCATTTCGTTGAGCAAGGAGTAGCTCTTGTCTATTCCATATTTGGCTTAAGGAACTTTATCTGTGCTCATTTCAATCTCTGGTTTTATGCAGCACCCCAACTCACCTTTCCCCTTAAGCAAGCATAAGTTGGGTTTCTAAATTTGAGACCCTGTTCTGTTTTGGAATTCAGTTCCTGTGTAGCCAAGGTTACATTCCGTGTATTAGTGATATCTTATGATGTTTCTTTTCCTGTGTGACTTACTTCAGTTAGAATCATCATACCTGAATCCACTCATTATGCTGCTACGGGCCTGATGACATAGATTTCATTGCTGAGTGATATTGCATTGTACGTAAGTACCACAACTTCTTTATCCATTTTTCACTTTCTGCGATATTGAACTTGTACCGTAAACCAGGTTCTTGTAAACAGAGCCGTCCCAACCTTTGGGGTGGCTGTGTCTTTTTGATTTTAATTTCCCTAAGCTATAGGACCATAAGTGGAAGTGCCCTAGGCTCTGTTGCTTTGTTTTTTAGATGTTTCAGGAAACACCATACACTTCTCCCGAGTGGCTGTTGGCAATTTACATCCCGCCCATCAGCATAACAAGGCTCCCAGTTCTCCATGGCCTGTCCTGCCTTTCTGGATTTTACACTTTTTTCAGATGGCCCTTTTGACCGGGGGGAAGTGAGACTTCATTGTAGTGCAGATTTCCTTTGCAAGCTTGCTTGGTTGGCCAAAAAGGGCGTATGCGTTTTTTCCTGAATATATTCAGGAAAAAACGCATACGCCCTTTTTGGCCAAGTGCATCATTGTGGACGTTCTGCCTCTTTTCCTATGCTTTCAATGCAATTCCAGTCTACCTCCTGAAATCGGTTTCCTGCAATTCTGCCCCGCTTTCAAGTCCTCTTGGCAGCCTTACTTCAGTATATTTTTGGACGATAGCTGTCATTTATAACTCTGCAGGTTTGTGAATTACAGTGCCCCTGAGCTCCTTTCTTCAACTCGCTTTCTCGTGAGCTGGCCGCAACACCGCAGGATGGCTTCAGGCCCTAATCTGGTTCCGGCATGGCACGCTGTGCCTTTGGTTAATTCCTCTTCCTGGTGGGAAATGAGAGTTAAATTTGCCCGTCCAGACACCTCCAGCTAGTCTCTCATTGGTTCTCCCTATTCCTGTTCATCTTCCGCAGAAATTGCAAACTGGGCCAAACAGGAGGTTAAAGGCACTGACTCTCCAAGTCGGGAGAGTGTTAGTAAAGCGTCTGGAATGTTGCACCCGAGTACCAGGGGACGAAAACTGAGACATATTGGAACACGTCTCCCGATCACACGGTTGATCATACTCTGGGTTCCACATGCATGTTTTAGCTGAAGGAAGAATCCCTTAAACCTGGAGAGTTGAGACCCGTGGAATGGGTACCATGCAATATGACTTCAAAGGGTCTTCATTTGCTCACCGAACCTCTCCAATCCTATCACTGCTGCGTTTATGCCCCTGTACACACACTTGATTCTCTTTCAGAGACATAGCA
The DNA here is from genome assembly GCF_949774975.1 of Lagenorhynchus albirostris. Taxonomy (NCBI): domain Eukaryota; kingdom Metazoa; phylum Chordata; class Mammalia; order Artiodactyla; family Delphinidae; genus Lagenorhynchus; species Lagenorhynchus albirostris. Next base: position 759,053 of record NW_026783521.1, on the reverse strand, counting down.
ATCCATAGGTTTTAAGATACTTCCTAGTCAGGTACACTCTTAGGCATTTAATATGGGGTGTTGAGTCCATTTCGTTGAGCAAGGAGTAGCTCTTGTCTATTCCATATTTGGCTTAAGGAACTTTATCTGTGCTCATTTCAATCTCTGGTTTCATGCAGCACCCCAACTCACCTTTCCCCTTAAGCAAGCATAAGTTGGTTTTCTAAATTTGAGACCCTGTTCTGTTTTGTAATTCAGTTCCTGTGTAGCCAAGGTTACATTCCGTGTATTAGTGATATCTTATGATGTTTCTTTTCCTGTGTGACTTATTTCAGTTAGAATCATCATACCTGAATCCACTCATTATGCTGCTACGGGCCTGATGACATAGATTTCATTGCTGAGTGATACTGCATTGTACGTAAGTACCACAACTTCTTTATCCATTTTTCACTTTCTGCGATATTGAACTTGTACTGTAAACCAGGTTCTTGTAAACAGAGCCGTCCCAACCTTTGGGGTGGCTGTGTCTTTTGATTTTAAATTCCCTAAGCTATAGGACCATAAGTGGAAGTGCCCTAGGCTCTGTTGCTTTGTTTTTTAGATGTTTCAGGAAACACCATACACTTCTCCCGAGTGGCTGTTGGCAATTTACATCCCGCCCATCAGCATAACAAGGCTCCCAGTTCTCCATGGCCTGTCCTGCCTTTCTGGATTTTACACTTTTTTCAGATGGCCCTTTTGACCGGGGGGAAGTGAGACTTCATTGTAGTGCACATTTCCTTTGCAAGCTTGCTTGGTTGGCCAAAAAGGGCGTATGCGTTTTTTCCTGAATATATTCAGGAAAAAACGCATACGCCCTTTTTGGCCAAGTGCATCATTGTGGACGTTCTGCCTCTTTTCCTATGCTTTCAATGCAATTCCAGTCTACCTCCTGAAATCGGTTTCCTGCAATTCTGCCCCGCTTTCAAGTCCTCTTGGCAGCCTTACTTCAGTATATTTTTGGACGATAGCTGTCATTTATAACTCTGCAGGTTTGTGAATTACAGTGCCCCTGAGCTCCTTTCTTCAACTCGCTTTCTCGTGAGCTGGCCGCAACACCGCAGGATGGCTTCAGGCCCTAATCTGGTTCCGGCACGGCACGCTGAGCCTTTGGTTAATTCCTCTTCCTGGTGGGAAATGAGAGTTAAATTTGCCCGTCCAGACACCTCCAGCTAGTCTCTCATTGGTTCTCCCTATTCCTGTTCATCTTCCGCAGAAATTGCAAACTGGGCCAAACAGGAGGTTAAAGGCACTGACTCTCCAAGTCGGGAGAGTGTTAGTAAAGCGTCTGGAATGTTGCACCCGAGTACCTGGGGACGAAAACTGACACATATTGGAACACGTCTCCCGATCACACGGTTGATCATACTCTGGGTTCCACATGCATGTTTTAGCTGAAGGAAGAATACCTTAAACCTGGAGAGTTGAGACCCGTGGAATGGGTACCATGCACTATGACTTCAAAGGGTCTTCATTTGCTCACCGAACCTCTCCAATCCTATCACTGCTGCGTTTATGCCCCTGTACACACACTTGATTCTCTTTCAGAGACATAGCAATCCATAGGTTTTAAGATACTTCCTAGTCAGGTACACTCTTAGGCATTTAATATGGGGTGTTGAGTCCATTTCGTTGAGCAAGGAGTAGCTCTTGTCTATTCCATATTTGGCTTAAGGAACTTTATCTGTGCTCATTTCAATCTCTGGTTTTATGCAGCACCCCAACTCACCTTTCCCCTTAACCAAGCATAACTTGGGTTTCTAAATTTGAGACCCTGTTCTGTTTTGTAATTCAGTTCCTGTGTAGCCAAGGTTACATTCCGTGTATTAGTGATATCTTATGATGTTTCTTTTCCTGTGTGACTTATTTCAGTTAGAATCATCGTACCTGAATCCACTCATTATGCTGCTACGGGCCTGATGACATAGATTTCATTGCTGAGTGATACTGCATTGTACGTAAGTACCACAACTTCTTTATCCATTTTTCACTTTCTGCGATATTGAACTTGTACCGTAAACCAGGTTCTTGTAAACAGAGCCATCCCAACCTTTGGGGTGGCTGTGTCTTTTTGATTTTAATTTCCCTAAGCTATAGGACCATAAGTGGAAGTGCCCTAGGCTCTGTTGCTTTGTTTTTTAGATGTTTCAGGAAACACCATACACTTCTCCCGAGTGGCTTTTGGCAATTTACATCCCGCCCATCAGCATAACAAGGCTCCCAGTTCTCCATGGCCTGTCCTGCCTTTCTGGATTTTACACTTTTTTCAGATGGCCCTTTTGACCGGGGGGAAGTGAGACTTCATTGTAGTGCAGATTTCCTTTGCAAGCTTGCTTGGTTGGCCAAAAAGGGCGTATGCGTTTTTTCCTGAATATATTCAGGAAAAAACGCATACGCCCTTTTTGGCCAAGTGCATCATTGTGGACGTTCTGCCTCTTTTCCTATGCTTTCAATGCAATTCCAGTCTACCTCCTGAAATCGGTTTCCTGCAATTCTGCCCCGCTTTCAAGTCCTCTTGGCAGCCTTACTTCAGTATATTTTTGGACGATAGCTGTCATTTATAACTCTGCAGGTTTGTGAATTACAGTGCCCCTGAGCTCCTTTCTTCAACTCGCTTTCTCGTGAGCTGGCCGCAACACAGCAGGATGGCTTCAGGCCCTAATCTGGTTCGGGCACGGCATGCTGAGCCTTTGGTTAATTCCTCTTCCTGGTGGGAAATGAGAGTTAAATTTGCCCGTCCAGACACCTCCAGCTAGTCTGTCATTGGTTCTCCCTATTCCTGTTCATCTTCCGCAGAAATTGCAAACTGGGCCAAACAGGAGGTTAAAGGCACTGACTCTCCATGTCAGGAGAGTGTTAGTAAAGCGTCTGGAATGTTGCACCCGGGTACCTGGGGACGAAAACTGAGACATATTGGAACACGTCTCCCGATCACACGGTTGATCATACTCTGGGTTCCACATGCATGTTTTAGCTGAAGGAAGAATACCTTAAATCTGGAGAGTTGAGACCCGTGGAATGGGTACCATGAAATATGACTTCAAAGGGTCTTCATTTGCTCACCGAACCTCTCCAATCCTATCACTGCTGCGTTTATGCCCCTGTACACACACTTGATTCTCTTTCAGAGACATAGCAATCCATAGGTTTTAAGATACTTCCTAGTCAGGTACACTCTTAGGCATTTAATATGGGGTGTTGAGTCCATTTCGTTGAGCAAGGAGTAGCTCTTGTCTATTCCATATTTGGCTTAAGGAACTTTATCTGTGCTCATTTCAATCTCTGGTTTTATGCAGCACCCCAACTCACCTTTCCCCTTAAGCAAGCATAAGTTGGTTTTCTAAATTTGAGACCCTGTTCTGTTTTGTAATTCAGTTCCTGTGTAGCCAAGGTTACATTCCGTGTATTAGTGATATCTTATGATGTTTCTTTTCCTGTGTGACTTATTTCAGTTAGAATCATCGTACCTGAATCCACTCATTATGCTGCTACGGGCCTGATGACATAGATTTCATTGCTGAGTGATATTGCATTGTACGTAAGTACCACAACTTCTTTATCCATTTTTCACTTTCTGCGATATTGAACTTGTACCGTAAACCAGGTTCTTGTAAACAGAGCCGTCCCAACCTTTGGGGTGGCTGTGTCTTTTTTATTTTAATTTCCCTAAGCTATAGGACCATAAGTGGAAGTGCCCTAGGCTCTGTTGCTTTGTTTTTTAGATGTTTCAGGAAACACCATACACTTCTCCCGAGTGGCTGTTGGCAATTTACATCCCGCCCATCAGCATAACAAGGCTCCCAGTTCTCCATGGCCTGTCCTGCCTTTCTGGATTTTACACTTTTTTCAGATGGCCCTTTTGAGCGGGGGGAAGTGAGACTTCATTGTAGTGCAGATTTCCTTTGCAAGCTTGCTTGGTTGGCCAAAAAGGGCGTATGCGTTTTTTCCTGAATATATTCAGGAAAAAACGCATACGCCCTTTTTGGCCAAGTGCATCATTGTGGACGTTCTGCCTCTTTTCCTATGCTTTCAATGCAATTCCAGTCTACCTCCTGAAATCGGTTTCCTGCAATTCTGCCCCGCTTTCAAGTCCTCTTGGCAGCCTTACTTCAGTATATTTTTGGACGATAGCTGTCATTTATAACTCTGCAGGTTTGTGAATTACAGTGCCCCTGAGCTCCTTTCTTCAACTCGCTTTCTCGTGAGCTGGCCGCAACACCGCAGGATGGCTTCAGGCCCTAATCTGGTTCCGGCACGGCACGCTGAGCCTTTGGTTAATTCCTCTTCCTGGTGGGAAATGAGAGTTAAATTTGCCCGTCCAGACACCTCCAGCTAGTCTCTCATTGGTTCTCCCTATTCCTGTTCATCTTCCGCAGAAATTGCAAACTGGGCCAAACAGGAGGTTAAAGGCACTGACTCTCCAAGTCGGGAGAGTGTTAGTAAAGCGTCTGGAATGTTGCACCCGAGTACCAGGGGACGAAAACTGACACATATTGGAACACGTCTCCCGATCACACGGTTGATCATACTCTGGGTTCCACATGCATGTTTTAGCTGAAGGAAGAATCCCTTAAACCTGGAGAGTTGAGACCCGTGGAATGGGTATCATGCAATATGACTTCAAAGGGTCTTCATTTGCTCACCGAACCTCTCCAATCCTATCACTGCTGCGTTTATGCCCCTGTACACACACTTGATTCTCTTTCAGAGACATAGCAATCCATAGGTTTTAAGATACTTCCTAGTCAGGTACACTCTTAGGCATTTAATATGGGGTGTTGAGTCCATTTCGTTGAGCAAGGAGTAGCTCTTGTCTATTCCATATTTGGCTTAAGGAACTTTATCTGTGCTCATTTCAATCTCTGGTTTTATGCAGCACCCCAACTCACCTTTCCCCTTAACCAAGCATAAGTTGGTTTTCTAAATTTGAGACCCTGTTCTGTTTTGTAATTCAGTTCCTGTGTAGCCAAGGTTACATTCCGTGTATTAGTGATATCTTATGATGTTTCTTTTCCTGTGTGACTTATTTCAGTTAGAATCATCGTACCTGAATCCACTCATTATGCTGCTACGGGCCTGATGACATAGATTTCATTGCTGAGTGATACTGCATTGTACGTAAGTACCACAACTTCTTTATCCATTTTTCACTTTCTGCGATATTGAACTTGTACCGTAAACCAGGTTCTTGTAAACAGAGCCGTCCCAACCTTTGGGGTGGCTGTGTCTTTTTGATTTTAATTTCCCTAAGCTATAGGACCATAAGTGGAAGTGCCCTAGGCTCTGTTGCTTTGTTTTTTAGATGTTTCAGGAAACACCATACACTTCTCCCGAGTGGCTGTTGGCAATTTACATCCCGCCCATCAGCATAACAAGGCTCCCAGTTCTCCATGGCCTGTCCTGCCTTTCTGGATTTTACACTTTTTTCAGATGGCCCTTTTGACCGGGGGGAAGTGAGACTTCATTGTAGTGCAGATTTCCTTTGCAAGCTTGCTTGGTTGGCCAAAAAGGGCGTATGCGTTTTTTCCTGAATATATTCAGGAAAAAACGCATACGCCCTTTTTGGCCAAGTGCATCATTGTGGACGTTCTGCCTCTTTTCCTATGCTTTCAATGCAATTCCAGTCTACCTCCTGAAATCGGTTTCCTGCAATTCTGCCCCGCTTTCAAGTCCTCTTGGCAGCCTTACTTCAGTATATTTTTGGACGATAGCTGTCATTTATAACTCTGCAGGTTTGTGAATTACAGTGCCCCTGAGCTCCTTTCTTCAACTCGCTTTCTCGTGAGCTGGCCGCAACACCGCAGGATGGCTTCAGGCCCTAATCTGGTTCCGGCACGGCACGCTGAGCCTTTGGTTAATTCCTCTTCCTGGTGGGAAATGAGAGTTAAATTTGCCCGTCCAGACACCTCCAGCTAGTCTCTCATTGGTTCTCCCTATTCCTGTTCATCTTCCGCAGAAATTGCAAACTGGGCCAAACAGGAGGTTAAAGGCACTGACTCTCCAAGTCGGGAGAGTGTTAGTAAAGCGTCTGGAATGTTGCACCCGAGTACCAGGGGACGAAAACTGAGACATATTGGAACACGTCTCCCGATCACACGGTTGATCATACTCTGGGTTCCACATGCATGTTTTAGCTGAAGGAAGAATCCCTTAAACCTGGAGAGTTGAGACCCGTGGAATGGGTACCATGCAATATGACTTCAAAGGGTCTTCATTTGCTCACCGAACCTCTCCAATCCTATCACTGCTGCGTTTATGCCCCTGTACACACACTTGATTCTCTTTCAGAGACATAGCAATCCATAGGTTTTAAGATACTTCCTAGTCAGGTACACTCTTAGGCATTTAATATGGGGTGTTGAGTCCATTTCGTTGAGCAAGGAGTAGCTCTTGTCTATTCCATATTTGGCTTAAGGAACTTTATCTGTGCTCATTTCAATCTCTGGTTTTATGCAGCACCCCAACTCACCTTTCCCCTTAAGCAAGCATAAGTTGGGTTTCTAAATTTGAGACCCTGTTCTGTTTTGTAATTCAGTTCCTGTGTAGCCAAGGTTACATTCCGTGTATTAGTGATATCTTATGATGTTTCTTTTCCTGTGTGACTTATTTCAGTTAGAATCATCGTACCTGAATCCACTCATTATGCTGCTACGGGCCTGATGACATAGATTTCATTGCTGAGTGATACTGCATTGTACGTAAGTACCACAACTTCTTTATCCATTTTTCACTTTCTGCGATATTGAACTTGTACCGTAAACCAGGTTCTTGTAAACAGAGCCGTCCCAACCTTTGGGGTGGCTGTGTCTTTTTGATTTTAATTTCCCTAAGCTATAGGACCATAAGTGGAAGTGCCCTAGGCTCTGTTGCTTTGTTTTTTAGATGTTTCAGGAAACACCATACACTTCTCCCGAGTGGCTGTTGGCAATTTACATCCCGCCCATCAGCATAACAAGGCTCCCAGTTCTCCATGGCCTGTCCTGCCTTTCTGGATTTTACACTTTTTTCAGATGGCCCTTTTGACCGGGGGGAAGTGAGACTTCATTGTAGTGCAGATTTCCTTTGCAAGCTTGCTTGGTTGGCCAAAAAGGGCGTATGCGTTTTTTCCTGAATATATTCAGGAAAAAACGCATACGCCCTTTTTGGCCAAGTGCATCATTGTGGACGTTCTGCCTCTTTTCCTATGCTTTCAATGCAATTCCAGTCTACCTCCTGAAATCGGTTTCCTGCAATTCTGCCCCGCTTTCAAGTCCTCTTGGCAGCCTTACTTCAGTATATTTTTGGACGATAGCTGTCATTTATAACTCTGCAGGTTTGTGAATTACAGTGCCCCTGAGCTCCTTTCTTCAACTCGCTTTCTCGTGAGCTGGCCGCAACACCGCAGGATGGCTTCAGGCCCTAATCTGGTTCCGGCACGGCACGCTGAGCCTTTGGTTAATTCCTCTTCCTGGTGGGAAATGAGAGTTAAATTTGCCCGTCCAGACACCTCCAGCTAGTCTCTCATTGGTTCTCCCTATTCCTGTTCATCTTCCGCAGAAATTGCAAACTGGGCCAAACAGGAGGTTAAAGGCACTGACTCTCCAAGTCGGGAGAGTGTTAGTAAAGCGTCTGGAATGTTGCACCCGAGTACCAGGGGACGAAAACTGACACATATTGGAACACGTCTCCCGATCACACGGTTGATCATACTCTGGGTTCCACATGCATGTTTTAGCTGAAGGAAGAATACCTTAAACCTGGAGAGTTGAGACCCGTGGAATGGGTACCATGCAATATGACTTCAAAGGGTCTTCATTTGCTCACCGAACCTCTCCAGTCCTATCACTGCTGCGTTTATGCCCCTGTACACACGCTTGATTCTCTTTCGGAGACATAGCAATCCATAGGTTTTAAGATACTTCCTAGTCAGGTATATTCTTAGGTGTTTAATATGGGGTGTTGAATCCATTTCGTTGAGCAAGGAGTAGCTCTTGTCTATTCCATATTTGGCTTAAGGAACTTTATCTGTGCTCATTTCAATCTCTGGTTTTATGCAGCACCCCAACTCACCTTTCCCCTTAAGCAAGCATAAGTTGGTTTTCTAAATTTGAGACCCTGTTCTGTTTTGGAATTCAGTTCCTGTGTAGCCAAGGTTACATTCCGTGTATTAGTGATATCTTATGATGTTTCTTTCTCTGTGTGACTTATTTCAGTTAGAATCATCATACCTGAATCCACTCATTATGCTGCTACGGGCCTGATGACATAGATTTCCTTGCTGAGTGATATTGCATTGTACGTAAGTACCACAACTTCTTTATCCATTTTTCACTTTCTGCGATATTGAACTTGTACCATAAACCAGGTTCTTGTAAACAGAGCCGTCCCAACCTTTGGGGTGGCTGTGTCTTTTGATTTTAATTTCCCTAAGCTATAGGACCATAAGTGGAAGTGCCCTAGGCTCTGTTGCTTTGTTTTTTAGATGTTTCAGGAAACACCATACACTTCTCCCGAGTGGCTGTTGGCAATTTACATCCCGCCCATCAGCATAACAAGGCTCCCAGTTCTCCATGGCCTGTCCTGCCTTTCTGGATTTTACACTTTTTTCAGATGGCCCTTTTGAGCGGGGGGAAGTGAGACTTCATTGTAGTGCAGATTTCCTTTGCAAGCTTGCTTGGTTGGCCAAAAAGGGCGTATGCGTTTTTTCCTGAATATATTCAGGAAAAAACGCATACGCCCTTTTTGGCCAAGTGCATCATTGTGGACGTTCTGCCTCTTTTCCTATGCTTTCAATGCAATTCCAGTCTACCTCCTGAAATCGGTTTCCTGCAATTCTGCCCCGATTTCAAGTCCTCTTGGCAGCCTTACTTCAGTATATTTTTGGACGATAGCTGTCATTTATAACTCTGCAGGTTTGTGAATTACAGTGCCCCTGAGCTCCTTTCTTCAACTCGCTTTCTCGTGAGCTGGCCGCAACACCGCAGGATGGCTTCAGGCCCTAATCTGGTTCCGGCACGGCACGCTGAGCCTTTGGTTAATTCCTCTTCCTGGTGGGAAATGAGAGTTAAATTTGCCCGTCCAGACACCTCCAGCTAGTCTCTCATTGGTTCTCCCTATTCCTGTTCATCTTCCGCAGAAATTGCAAACTGGGCCAAACAGGAGGTTAAAGGCACTGACTCTCCAAGTCGGGAGAGTGTTAGTAAAGCGTCTGGAATGTTGCACCCGAGTACCTGGGGACGAAAACTGACACATATTGGAACACGTCTCCCGATCACACGGTTGATCATACTCTGGGTTCCACATGCATGTTTTAGCTGAAGGAAGAATACCTTAAACCTGGAGAGTTGAGACCCGTGGAATGGGTACCATGCACTATGACTTCAAAGGGTCTTCATTTGCTCACCGAACCTCTCCAGTCCTATCACTGCTGCGTTTATGCCCCTGTACACACACTTGATTCTCTTTCGGAGACATAGCAATCCATAGGTTTTAAGATACTTCCTAGTCAGGTACACTCTTAGGCATTTAATATGGGGTGTTGAGTCCATTTCGTTGAGCAAGGAGTAGCTCTTGTCTATTCCATATTTGGCTTAAGGAACTTTATCTGTGCTCATTTCAATCTCTGGTTTTATGCAGCACCCCAACTCACCTTTCCCCTTAAGCAAGCATAAGTTGGGTTTCTAAATTTGAGACCCTGTTCTGTTTTGTAATTCAGTTCCTGTGTAGCCAAGGTTACATTCCGTGTATTAGTGATATCTTATGATGTTTCTTTTCCTGTGTGACTTATTTCAGTTAGAATCATCGTACCTGAATCCACTCATTATGCTGCTACGGGCCTGATGACATAGATTTCATTGCTGAGTGATACTGCATTGTACGTAAGTACCACAACTTCTTTATCCATTTTTCACTTTCTGCGATATTGAACTTGTACCGTAAACCAGGTTCTTGTAAACAGAGCCGTCCCAACCTTTGGGGTGGCTGTGTCTTTTTGATTTTAATTTCCCTAAGCTATAGGACCATAAGTGGAAGTGCCCTAGGCTCTGTTGCTTTGTTTTTTAGATGTTTCAGGAAACACCATACACTTCTCCCGAGTGGCTGTTGGCAATTTACATCCCGCCCATCAGCATAACAAGGCTCCCAGTTCTCCATGGCCTGTCCTGCCTTTCTGGATTTTACACTTTTTTCAGATGGCCCTTTTGACCGGGGGGAAGTGAGACTTCATTGTAGTGCAGATTTCCTTTGCAAGCTTGCTTGGTTGGCCAAAAAGGGCGTATGCGTTTTTTCCTGAATATATTCAGGAAAAAACGCATACGCCCTTTTTGGCCAAGTGCATCATTGTGGACGTTCTGCCTCTTTTCCTATGCTTTCAATGCAATTCCAGTCTACCTCCTGAAATCGGTTTCCTGCAATTCTGCCCCGCTTTCAAGTCCTCTTGGCAGCCTTACTTCAGTATATTTTTGGACGATAGCTGTCATTTATAACTCTGCAGGTTTGTGAATTACAGTGCCCCTGAGCTCCTTTCTTCAACTCGCTTTCTCGTGAGCTGGCCGCAACACCGCAGGATGGCTTCAGGCCCTAATCTGGTTCCGGCACGGCACGCTGAGCCTTTGGTTAATTCCTCTTCCTGGTGGGAAATGAGAGTTAAATTTGCCCGTCCAGACACCTCCAGCTAGTCTCTCATTGGTTCTCCCTATTCCTGTTCATCTTCCGCAGAAATTGCAAACTGGGCCAAACAGGAGGTTAAAGGCACTGACTCTCCAAGTCGGGAGAGTGTTAGTAAAGCGTCTGGAATGTTGCACCCGAGTACCTGGGGACGAAAACTGACACATATTGGAACACGTCTCCCGCTCACACGGTTGATCATACTCTGGGTTCCACATGCATGTTTTAGCTGAAGGAAGAATACCTTAAACCTCGAGAGTTGAGACCCGTGGAATGGGTACCATGCAATATGACTTCAAAGGGTCTTCATTTGCTCACCGAACCTCTCCAATCCTATCACTGCTGCGTTTATGCCCCTGTACACACACTTGATTCTCTTTCAGAGACATAGCAATCCATAGGTTTTAAGATACTTCCTAGTCAGGTAAACTCTTAGGCATTTAATATGGGGTGTTGAGTCCATTTCGTTGAGCAAGGAGTAGCTCTTGTCTATTCCATATTTGGCTTAAGGAACTTTATCTGTGCTCATTTCAATCTCTGGTTTTATGCAGCACCCCAACTCACCTTTCCCCTTAAGCAAGCATAAGTTGGGTTTCTAAATTTGAGACCCTGTTCTGTTTTGTAATTCAGTTCCTGTGTAGCCAAGGTTACATTCCGTGTATTAGTGATATCTTATGATGTTTCTTTTCCTGTGTGACTTATTTCAGTTAGAATCATCGTACCTGAATCCACTAATTATGCTGCTACGGGCCTGATGACATAGATTTCATTGCTGAGTGATACTGCATTGTATGTAAGTACCACATCTTCTTTATCCATTTTTCACTTTCTGCGATATTGAACTTGTACCGTAAATCAGGTTCTTGTAAACAGAGCCGTCCCAACCTTTGGGGTGGCTGTGTCTTTTTGATTTTAATTTCCCTAAGCTATAGGACCATAAGTGGAAGTGCCCTAGGCTCTGTTGCTTTGTTTTTTAGATGTTTCAGGAAACACCATACACTTCTCCCGAGTGGCTGTTGGCAATTTACATCCCGCCCATCAGCATAACAAGGCTCCCAGTTCTCCATGGCCTGTCCTGCCTTTCTGGATTTTACACTTTTTTCAGATGGCCCTTTTGACCGGGGGGAAGTGAGACTTCATTGTAGTGCAGATTTCCTTTGCAAGCTTGCTTGGTTGGCCAAAAAGGGCGTATGCGTTTTTTCCTGAATATATTCAGGAAAAAACGCATACGCCCTTTTTGGCCAAGTGCATCATTGTGGACGTTCTGCCTCTTTTCCTATGCTTTCAATGCAATTCCAGTCTACCTCCTGAAATCGGTTTCCTGCAATTCTGCCCCGCTTTCAAGTCCTCTTGGCAGCCTTACTTCAGTATATTTTTGGACGATAGCTGTCATTTATAACTCTGCAGGTTTGTGAATTACAGTGCCCCTGAGCTCCTTTCTTCAACTCGCTTTCTCGTGAGCTGGCCGCAACACCGCAGGATGGCTTCAGGCCCTAATCTGGTTCCGGCACGGCACGCTGAGCCTTTGGTTAATTCCTCTTCCTGGTGGGAAATGAGAGTTAAATTTGCCCGTCCAGACACCTCCAGCTTGTCTCTCATTGGTTCTCCCTATTCCTGTTCATCTTCCGCAGAAATTGCAAACTGGGCCAAACAGGAGGTTAAAGGCACTGACTCTCCAAGTCGGGAGAGTGTTAGTAAAGCGTCTGGAATGTTGCACCCGAGTACCAGGGGACGAAAACTGAGACATATTGGAACACGTCTCCCGATCACACGGTTGATCATACTCTGGGTTCCACATGCATGTTTTAGCTGAAGGAAGAATACCTTAAACCTGGAGAGTTGAGACCCGTGGAATGGGTACCATGCAATATGACTTCAAAGGGTCTTCATTTGCTCACCGAACCTCTCCAATCCTATCACTGCTGCGTTTATGCCCCTGTACACACACTTGATTCTCTTTCAGAGACATAGCAATCCATAGGTTTTAAGATACTTCCTAGTCAGGTACACTCTTAGGCATTTAATATGGGGTGTTGAGTCCATTTCGTTGAGCAAGGAGTAGCTCTTGTCTATTCCATATTTGGCTTAAGGAAATTTATCTGTGCTCATTTCAATCTCTGGTTTTATGCAGCACCCCAACTCACCTTTCCCCTTAAGCAAGCATAAGTTGGTTTTCTAAATTTGAGACCCTGTTCTGTTTTGTAATTCAGTTCCTGTGTAGCCAAGTTTACATTCCGTGTATTAGTGATATCTTATGATGTTTCTTTTTCTGTGTGACTTATTTCAGTTAGAATCATCGTACCTGAATCCACTCATTATGCTGCTACGGGCCTGATGACATAGATTTCATTGCTGAGTGATATTGCATTGTACGTAAGTACCACAACTTCTTTATCCATTTTTCACTTTCTGCGATATTGAACTTGTACCGTAAACCAGGTTCTTGTAAACAGAGCCCTCCTAACTTTTGGGGTGCCTGTGTCTTTTGATTTTAATTTCCCTAAGCTATAGGACCATAAGTGGAAGTGCCCTAGGCTCTGTTGCTTTGTTTTTTAGATGTTTCAGGAAACACCATACACTTCTCCCGAGTGGCTGTTGGCAATTTACATCCCGCCCATCAGCATAACAAGGCTCCCAGTTCTCCATGGCCTGTCCTGCCTTTCTGGATTTTACACTTTTTTCAGATGGCCCTTTTGACCGGTGGGAAGTGAGACTTCATTGTAGTGCAGATTTCCTTTGCAAGCTTGCTTGGTTGGCCAAAAAGGGCGTATGCGTTTTTTCCTGAATATATTCAGGAAAAAACGCATACGCCCTTTTTGGCCAAGTGCATCATTGTGGACGTTCTGCCTCTTTTCCTATGCTTTCAATGCAATTCCAGTCTACCTCCTGAAATCGGTTTCCTGCAATTCTGCCCCGCTTTCAAGTCCTCTTGGCAGCCTTACTTCAGTATATTTTTGGACGATAGCTGTCATTTATAACTCTGCAGGTTTGTGAATTACAGTGCCCCTGAGCTCCTTTCTTCAACTCGCTTTCTCGTGAGCTGGCCACAACCCCGCAGGATGGCTTCAGGCCCTAATCTGGTTCCGGCACGGCACGCTGAGCCTTTGGTTAATTCTTCTTCCTGGTGGGAAATGAGAGTTAAATTTGCCCGTCCAGACACCTCCAGCTAGTCTCTCATTGGTTCTCCCTATTCCTGTTCATCTTCCGCAGAAATTGCAAACTGGGCCAAACAGGAGGTTAAAGGCACTGACTCTCCAAGTCGGGAGAGTGTTAGTAAAGCGTCTGGAATGTTGCACCCGAGTACCAGGGGACGAAAACTGAGACATATTGGAACACGTCTCCCGATCACACGGTTGATCATACTCTGGGTTCCACATGCATGTTTTAGCTGAAGGAAGAATACCTTAAACCTGGAGAGTTGAGACCCGTGGAATGGGTACCATGCAATATGACTTCAAAGGGTCTTCATTTGCTCACCGAACCTCTCCAATCCTATCACTGCTGCGTTTATGCCCCTGTACACACACTTGATTCTCTTTCAGAGACATAGCAATCCATAGGTTTTAAGATACTTCCTAGTCAGGTACACTCTTAGGCATTTAATATGGGGTGTTGAGTCCATTTCGTTGAGCAAGGAGTAGCTCTTGTCTATTCCATATTTGGCTTAAGGAACTTTATCTGTGCTCATTTCAATCTCTGGTTTTATGCAGCACCCCAACTCACCTTTCCCCTTAAGCAAGCATAAGTTGGTTTTCTAAATTTGAGACCCTGTTCTGTTTTGTAATTCAGTTCCTGTGTAGCCAAGTTTACATTCCGTGTATTAGTGATATCTTATGATGTTTCTTTTTCTGTGTGACTTATTTCAGTTAGAATCATCGTACCTGAATCCACTCATTATGCTCCTACGGGCCTGATGACATAGATTTCATTGCTGAGTGATACTGCATTGTACGTAAGTACCACAACTTCTTTATCCATTTTTCACTTTCTGCGATATTGAACTTGTACCGTAAACCAGGTTCTTGTAAACAGAGCCGTCTCAACCTTTGGGGTGGCTGTGTCTTTTGATTTTAATTTCCCTAAGCTATAGGACCATAAGTGGAAGTGCCCTAGGCTCTGTTGCTTTGTTTTTTAGATGTTTCAGGAAACACCATACACTTCTCCCGAGTGGCTGTTGGCAATTTACATCCCGCCCATCAGCATAACAAGGCTCCCAGTTCTCCATGGCCTGTCCTGCCTTTCTGGATTTTACACTTTTTTCAGATGGCCCTTTTGACCGGGGGGAAGTGAGACTTCATTGTAGTGCAGATTTCCTTTGCAAGCTTGCTTGGTTGGCCAAAAAGGGCGTATGCGTTTTATCCTGAATATATTCAGGAAAAAACGCATACGCCCTTTTTGGCCAAGTGCATCATTGTGGACGTTCTGCCTCTTTTCCTATGCTTTAAATGCAATTCCAGTCTACCTCCTGAAATCGGTTTCCTGCAATTCTGCCCCGCTTTCAAGTCCTCTTGGCAGCCTTACTTCAGTATATTTTTGGACGATAGCTGTCATTTATAACTCTGCAGGTTTGTGAATTACAGTGCCCCTGAGCTCCTTTCTTCAACTCGCTTTCTCGTGAGCTGGCCGCAACCCCGCAGGATGGCTTCAGGCCCTAATCTGGTTCCGGCAAGGCACGCTGAGCCTTTGGTTAATTCCTCTTCCTGGTGGGAAATGAGAGTTAAATTTGCCCGTCCAGACACCTCCAGCTAGTCTGTCATTGGTTCTCCCTATTCCTGTTCATCTTCCGCAGAAATTGCAAACTGGGCCAAACAGGACGTTAAAGGCACTGACTCTCGAACTCGGGAGAGTGTTAGTAAAGCGTCTGGAATGTTGCACCCGAGTACCAGGGGACGAAAACTGAGACATATTGGAACACGTCTCCCGATCACACGGTTGATCATACTCTGGGTTCCACATGCATGTTTTAGCTGAAGGAAGAATACCTTAAACCTGGAGAGTTGAGACCCGTGGAATGGGTACCATGCAATATGACTTCAAAGGGTCTTCATTTGCCCACCGAACCTCTCCAATCCTATCACTGCTGCGTTTATGCCCCTGTACACACACTTGATTCTCTTTCAGAGACATAGCAATCCATAGGTTTTAAGATACTTCCTAGTCAGGTACACTCTTAGGCATTTAATATGGGGTGTTGAGTCCATTTCGTTGAGCAAGGAGTAGCTCTTGTCTATTCCATATTTGGCTTAAGGAACTTTATCTGTGCTCATTTCAATCTCTGGTTTTATGCAGCACCCCAACTCACCTTTCCCCTTAAGCAAGCATAAGTTGGGTTTCTAGATTAGAGACCCTGTTCTGTTTTGTAATTCAGTTCCTGTGTAGCCAAGTTTACATTCCGTGTATTAGTGATATCTTATGATGTTTCTTTTCCTGTGTGACTTATTTCAGTTAGAATCATCGTACCTGAATCCACTCATTATGCTGCTACGGGCCTGATGACATAGATTTCATTGCTGAGTGATACTGCATTGTACGTAAGTACCACAACTTCTTTATCCATTTTTCACTTTCTGCGATATTGAACTTGTACCGTAAACCAGGTTCTTGTAAACAGAGCCGTCCCAACCTTTGGAGTTGCTGTGTCTTTTGATTTTAATTTCCCTAAGCTATAGGACCATAAGTGGAAGTGCCCTAGGCTCTGTTGCTTTGTTTTTTAGATGTTTCAGGAAACACCATACAGTTCTCCCGAGTGGCTGTTGGCAATTTACATCCCACCCATCAGCATAACAAGGCTCCCAGTTCTCCATGGCCTGTCCTGCCTTTCTGGATTTTACACTTTTTTCAGATGGCCCTTTTGACCGGGGGGAAGTGAGACTTCATTGTAGTGCAGATTTCCTTTGCAAGCTTGCTTGGTTGGCCAAAAAGTGCGTATGCGTTTTTTCCTGAATATATTCAGGAAAAAACGCATACGCCCTTTTTGGCCAAGTGCATCATTGTGGACGTTCTGCCTCTTTTCCTATGCTTTCAATGCAATTCCAGTCTACCTCCTGAAATCGGTTTCCTGCAATTCTGCCCCGCTTTCAAGTCCTCTTGGCAGCCTTACTTCAGTATATTTTTGGACGATAGCTGTCATTTATAACTCTGCAGGTTTGTGAATTACAGTGCCCCTGAGCTCCTTTCTTCAACTCGCTTTCTCGTGAGCTGGCCGCAACCCCGCAGGATGGCTTCAGGCCCTAATCTGGTTCCGGCACGGCACGCTGAGCCTTTGGTTAATTCCTCTTCCTGGTGGGAAATGAGAGTTAAATTTGCCCGTCCAGACACCTCCAGCTAGTCTCTCATTGGTTCTCCCTATTCCTGTTCATCTTCCGCAGAAATTGCAAACTGGGCCAAACAGGAGGTTAAAGGCACTGACTCTCCAAGTCGGGAGAGTGTTAGTAAAGCGTCTGGAATGTTGCACCCGAGTACCAGGGGACGAAAACTGAGACATATTGGAACACGTCTCCCGATCACACGGTTGATCATACTCTGGGTTCCACATGCATGTTTTAGCTGAAGGAAGAATACCTTAAACCTGGAGAGTTGAGACCCGTGGAATGGGTACCATGCAATATGACTTCAAAGGGTCTTCATTTGCTCACCGAACCTCTCCAATCCTATCACTGCTGCGTTTATGCCCCTGTACACACACTTGATTCTCTTTCAGAGACATAGCAATCCATAGGTTTTAAGATACTTCCTAGTCAGGTACACTCTTAGGCATTTAATATGGGGTGTTGAGTCCATTTCGTTGAGCAAGGAGTAGCTCTTGTCTATTCCATATTTGGCTTAAGGAACTTTATCTGTGCTCATTTCAATCTCTGGTTTTATGCAGCACCCCAACTCACCTTTCCCCTTAAGCAAGCATAAGTTGGGTTTCTAAATTAGAGACCCTGTTCTGTTTTGTAATTCAGTTCCTGTGTAGCCAAGTTTACATTCCGTGTATTAGTGATATCTTATGATGTTTCTTTTTCTGTGTGACTTATTTCAGTTAGAATCATCGTACCTGAATCCACTCATTATGCTGCTACGGGCCTGATGACATAGATTTCATTGCTGAGTGATACTGCATTGTACGTAAGTACCACAACTTCTTTATCCATTTTTCACTTTCTGCGATATTGAACTTGTACCGTAAACCAGGTTCTTGTAAACAGAGCCGTCCCAACCTTTGGGGTGGCGGTGTCTTTTTGATTTTAATTTCCCTAAGCTATAGGACCATAAGTGGAAGTGCCCTAGGCTCTGTTGCTTTGTTTTTTAGATGTTTCAGGAAACACCATACACTTCTCCCGAGTGGCTGTTGGCAATTTACATCCCGCCCATCAGCATAACAAGGCTCCCAGTTCTCCATGGCCTGTCCTGCCTTTCTGGATTTTACACTTTTTTCAGATGGCCCTTTTGACCGGGGGGAAGTGAGACTTCATTGTAGTGCACATTTCCTTTGCAAGCTTGCTTGGTTGGCCAAAAAGGGCGTATGCGTTTTTTCCTGAATATATTCAGGAAAAAACGCATACGCCCTTTTTGGCCAAGTGCATCATTGTGGACGTTCTGCCTCTTTTCCTATGCTTTAAATGCAATTCCAGTCTACCTCCTGAAATCGGTTTCCTGCAATTCTGCCCCGCTTTCAAGTCCTCTTGGCAGCCTTACTTCAGTATATTTTTGGACGATAGCTGTCATTTATAACTCTGCAGGTTTGTGAATTACAGTGCCCCTGAGCTCCTTTCTTCAACTCGCTTTCTCGTGAGCTGGCCGCAACACCGCAGGATGGCTTCAGGCCCTAATCTGGTTCCGGCACGGCACGCTGAGCCTTTGGTTAATTCCTCTTCCTGGTGGGAAATGAGAGTTAAATTTGCCCGTCCAGACACCTCCAGCTAGTCTCTCATTGGTTCTGCCTATTCCTGTTCATCTTCCGCAGAAATTGCAAACTGGGCCAAACAGGAGGTTAAAGGCACTGACTCTCCAAGTCGGGAGAGTGTTAGTAAAGCGTCTGGAATGTTGCACCCGAGTACCAGGGGACGAAAACTGAGACATATTGGAACACGTCTCCCGATCACACGGTTGATCATACTCTGGGTTCCACATGCATGTTTTAGCTGAAGGAAGAATACCTTAAACCTGGAGAGTTGAGACCCGTGGAATGGGTACCATGCAATATGACTTCAAAGGGTCTTCATTTGCTCACCGAACCTCTCCAATCCTATCACTGCTGCGTTTATGCCCCTGTACACACACTTGATTCTCTTTCAGAGACATAGCAATCCATAGGTTTTAAGATACTTCCTAGTCAGGTACACTCTTAGGCATTTAATATGGGGTGTTGAGTCCATTTCGTTGAGCAAGGAGTGGCTCTTGTCTATTCCATATTTGGCTTAAGGAACTTTATCTGTGCTCATTTCAATCTCTGGTTTTATGCAGCACCCCAACTCACCTTTCCCCTTAAGCAAGCATAAGTTGATTTTCTAAATTTGAGACCCTGTTCTGTTTTGTAATTCAGTTCCTGTGTAGCCAAGGTTACATTCCGTGTATTAGTGATATCTTATGATGTTTCTTTTTCTGTGTGACTTATTTCAGTTAGAATCATCATACCTGAATCCACTCATTATGCTGCTACGGGCCTGATGACATAGATTTCCTTGCTGAGTGATACTGCATTGTACGTAAGTACCACAACTTCTTTATCCATTTTTCACTTTCTGCGATAGTGAACTTGTACCGTAAACCAGGTTCTTGTAAACAGAGCCGTCCCAACATTTTGGGTGGCTCTGTCTTTTTGATTTTAATTTCCCAAGCTATAGGACCATAAGTGGAAGTGCCCTAGGCTCTGTTGCTTTGTTTTTTAGATGTTTCAGGAAACACCATACAGTTCTCCGGAATGGCTGTTGACAATTTAAATCACGCCCATCAGCATAACAAGGCTCCCAGTTCTCCATGGCCTGTCCTGCCTTTCTGGATTTCACACTTTTTTCAGATGGCCCTTTTGACCGGGGGGAAGTGAGACTTCATTGTAGTGCAGATTTCCTTTGCAAGCTTGCTTGGTTGGCCAAAAAGGGCGTATGCGTTTTTTCCTGAATATATTCAGGAAAAAACGCATACGCCCTTTTTGGCCAAGTGCATCATTGTGGACGTTCTGCCTCTTTTCCTATGCTTTAAATGCAATTCCAGTCTACCTCCTGAAATCGGTTTCCTGCAATTCTGCCCCGCTTTCAAGTCCTCTTGGCAGCCTTACTTCAGTATATTTTTGGACGATAGCTGTCATTTATAACTCTGCAGGTTTGTGAATTACAGTGCCCCTGAGCTCCTTTCTTCAACTCGCTTTCTCGTGAGCTGGCCGCAGCACCGCAGGATGGCTTCAGGCCCTAATCTGGTTCCGGCACGGCACGCTGAGCCTTTGGTTAATTCCTCTTCCTGGTGGGAAATGAGAGTTAAATTTGCCCGTCCAGACACCTCCAGCTAGTCTGTCATTGGTTCTCCCTATTCCTGTTCATCTTCCGCAGAAATTGCAAACTGGGCCAAACAGGAGGTTAAAGGCACTGACTCTCCAAGTCGGGAGAGTGTTAGTAAAGCGTCTGGAATGTTGCACCCGAGTACCTGGGGACGAAACCTGAGACATACTTGAACACGTCTCCCGATCACACGGTTGATCATACTCAGGGTTCCACATGCATGTTTTAGCTGAAGGAAGAATACCTTAAACCTGGAGAGTTGAGACCCGTGGAATGGGTACCATGCAATATGACTTCAAAGGGTCTTCATTTGCTCACCGAACCTCTCCAATCCTATCACTGCTGCGTTTATGCCCCTGTGCACACGCTTGATTCTCTTTCGGAGACATAGCAATCCATAGGTTTTAAGATTCTTCCTAGTCAGGTATATTTTTATGTGTTTAATATGGGGTGTTGAATCCATTTCGTTGAGCAAGGAGTAGCTCTTGTCTATTACATATTTGGCTTAAGGAACTTTATCTGTGCTCATTTCAATCTCTGGTTTTATGCGGCACCCCAACTCACCTTTCCCCTTAAGCAAGCATAAGTTGGTTTTCTAAATTTGAGACCCTGTTCTGTTTTGAAATTCAGTTCCTGTGTAGCCAAGTTTACATTCCGTGTATTAGTGATATCTTATGATGTTTCTTTTTCTGTGTGAGTTATTTCAGTTAGAATCATCATACCTGAATCCACTCATTATGCTGCTACGGGCCTGATGATATAGATTTCATTGCTGAGTGATACTGCATTGTACGTAAGTACCACAACTTCTTTATCCATTTTTCACTTTCTGCTATAGTGAACTTGTACCGTAAACCAGGTTCTTGTAAACAGAGCCGTCCCAACCTTTGGGGTGGCTGTGTCTTTTTGATTTTAATTTCCCTAAGCTATAGGACCATAAGTGGAAGTGCCCTAGGCTCTGTTGCTTTGTTTTTTAGATGTTTCAGGAAACACCATACACTTCTCCCGAGTGGCTGTTGGCAATTTACATCCCGCCCATCAGCATAACAAGGCTCCCAGTTCTCCATGGCCTGTCCTGCCTTTCTGGATTTTACACTTTTTTCAGATGGCCCTTTTGACCGGGGGGAAGTGAGACTTCATTGTAGTGCAGATTTCCTTTGCAAGCTTGCTTGGTTTGCCAAAAAGGGCGTATGCGTTTTTTCCTGAATATATTCAGGAAAAAACGCATACGCCCTTTTTGGCCAAGTGCATCATTGTGGACGTTCTGCCTCTTTTCCTATGCTTTCAATGCAATTCCAGTCTACCTCCTGAAATCGGTTTCCTGCAATTCTGCCCCGATTTCAAGTCCTCTTGGCAGCCTTACTTCAGTATATTTTTGGACGATAGCTGTCATTTATGACTCTGCACTTATGTGAATTACAGTGCCCCTGAGCTCCTTTCTTCAACTCGCTTTCTCGTGAGCTGGCCGCAACACCGCAGGATGGCTTCAGGCCCTAATCTTGTTCCCGCACGGCATGCTGAGCCTTTGGTTAATTCCTCTTCCTGGTGGGAAATGAGAGTTAAATTTGCCCGTCCAGACACCTCCAGCTAGTCTGTCATTGGTTCTCCCTATTCCTGTTCATCTTCCACAGAAATTGCAAACTGGGCCAAACAGGAGGTTAAAGGCGCTGACTCTCCAAGTCGGGAGAGTGTTAGTAAAGCGTCTGGAATGTTGCACCCGAGTACCAGGGGACGGAAACTGACACATATTGGAACACGTCTCCCGATCACACGGTTGATCATACTCTGGGTTCCACATGCATGTTTTACCTGAAGGAAGAATACCTGAAACCTGGAGAGTTGAGACCCGTGGAATGGGTACCATGCAATATGATTTCAAAGGGTCTTCATTTGCTCACCGAAACTCTCCATATCTATCACTGCTGCATTTATGCCCCTGTACACACGCTTGATTCTCTTTCGGAGACATAGCAATCCATAGGTTTTAAGATACTTCCTAGTCAGGTACACTCTTAGGCGTTTAATATGGGGTGTTGAGTCCATTTCGTTGAGCAAGGAGTAGCTCTTGTCTATTCCATACTTGGCTTAAGGAACTTTATCTGTGCTCATTTCAATCTCTGGTTTTATGCAACTCCCCAACTCACCTTTCCCCTTAAGCAAGCATAAGTTGGTTTTCTAAATTTGAGTCCCTGTTCTGTTTTGCAATTCAGTTCCTGTGTAGCCAAGGTTACATTCCGTGTATTAGTGATATCTTATGATGTTTCTTTTTCTGTGTGACTTATTTCAGTTAGAATCATCATACCTGAATCCACTCATTATGCTGCTACGGGCCTGATGACATAGATTTCATTGCTGTGTGATATTGCATTGTACGTAAGTACCACCACTTCTTTATCCATTTTTCACTTTCTGTGATATTGAACTTGTACCGTAAACCAGGTTCTTGTAAACAGAGCCGTCCCAACCTTTGGGGTGGCTGTGTCTTTTGATTTTAATTTCCCTAAGCTATAGGACCATAAGTGGAAGTGCCCTACGCTCTGTTGCTTTGTTTTTTAGATGTTTCAGGAAACACCATACACTTCTCCGGAGTGGCTGTTGGCAAGTTACATCCTGCCCATCAGCATAACAAGGCTCCCAGTTCTCCATGGCCTGTCCTGCCTTTCTGGATTTTACACTTTTTTCAGATGGCCCTTTTGACCGGGGGGAAGTGAGACTTCATTGTAGTGAAGATTTCCTTTGCAAGCTTGCTTGGTTGGCCAAAAAGTGCGTATGCGTTTTTTCCTGAATATATTCAGGAAAAAACGCATACGCCCTTTTTGGCCAAGTGCATCATTGTGGACGTTCTGCCTCTTTTCCTATGCTTTAAATGCAATTCCAGTCTACCTCCTGAAATCGGTTTCCTGCAATTCTGCCCCGCTTTCAAGTCCTCTTGGCAGCCTTACTTCAGTATATTTTTGGACGATAGCTGTCATTTATAACTCTGCAGGTTTGTGAATTACAGTGCCCCTGAGCTCCTTTCTTCAACTCGCTTTCTCGTGAGCTGGCCACAACACCGCAGGAAGGCTTCAGGCCCTAATCTGGTTCCGGCACGGCACGCTGAGCCTTTGGTTAATTCCTCTTCCTGGTGGGAAATGAGAGTTAAATTTGCCCGTCCAGACACCTCCAGCTAGTCTGTCATTGGTTCTCCCTATTCCTGTTCATCTTCCACAGAAATTGCAAACTGGGCCAAACAGGAGGTTAAAGGCACTGACTCTCCAAGTCGGGAGAGTGTTCGTAATGCCTCTGGCATGTTGCACCCGAGTACCAGGGAACGAAAAGTGAGACACATTTGAATATGTTTCTCGATCACATGGTGGATCATACTCTGGGTTCCACATGCATGTTTTAGCTGAAGGAAGTGTCCCTTAAACCTGGAGAGTTGAGTTTAAGTTGTCCCTTAAACCTGGGTACCATGCAATATGACTTCAAAGGTCTTCATTTGCTCACCGAACCTCACCAATATTATGAGCCCCAAGTGTCCAGCCTTATGTGTCACCCAGCTCTGGGTGTAGATGTGGTAAATGCAGGTTGCATCAGAAGCCTTGAATGAATTACTTAAGTATTTCTCTCTATTTCACTGTCATTGTGTTTTGTTTAAGAAATTTATTTTTATTATGGGATTTACCTGATTTTCACTGCTTTAATGCCGCTGTACACACTCTTGATTCTCTTACAGAGATATATAAATCCATAGGTTTTATGATTCTTACTAGTCAGGTATATTCCTAGGCGTTGAATATGGGGTGTTGAGTCCATTTCGTTGAGCAAGGAGTAGCTCTTGTCTATTCCATATTTGGCTTAAGGAACTTTATCTGTGCTCATTTCAATCTCTGGTTTTATGCAGCACCCCAACTCACCTTTCCCCTTAAGCAAGCATAAGTTGGTTTTCTAAATTTGAGACCCTGTTCTGTTTTGGAATTCAGTTCCTGTGTAGCCAAGTTTACATTCCGTGTATTAGTGATACCTTATGATGTTTCTTTTTCTGTGTGACTTATTTCAGTTAGATTCATCGTACTTAGTCCACTCATTATGCTGCTACGGGCCTGATGACATAGATTTCATTGCTGAGTGATATTGCATTGTACGTAAGTACCACAACTTCTTTATCCATTTTTCACTTTCTGCGATATTGAACTTGTACCGTATATGAGGTTCTTGTAAACAGAGCCATCCCAAACTTTGGGGTGGCTGTGTCTTTTTGATTTTAATTGTCCTAAACTATAGTTCCATAAGTGAAAGTGCCCTAGGCTCTGTTGCTTTGTTTTTTAGATGTTTCAGGAAACACCAAACACTTCTCCAGAGTGGCTGTTGGCAATTTACATCCCGCCCATCAGCATAACAAGGCTCCCAGTTCTCCATGGCCTGTCCTGCCTTTCTGGATTTTACACTTTTTTCAGATGGCCCTTTTGACCGGGGGGAAGTGAGACTTCATTGTAGTGCAGATTTCCTTTGCAAGCTTGCTTGGTTGGCCAAAAAGGGCGTATGCGTTTTTTCCTGAATATATTCAGGAAAAAACGCATACGCCCTTTTTGGCCAAGTGCATCATTGTGGACGTTCTGCCTCTTTTCCTATGCTTTCAATGCAATTCCAGTCTACCTCCTGAAATCGGTTTCCTGCAATTCTGCCCCGCTTTCAAGTCCTCTTGGCAGCCTTACTTCAGTATATTTTTGGATGATAGCTGTCATTTATAACTCTGCAGGTTTGTGAATTACAGTGCCCCTGAGCTCCTTTCTTCAACTCGCTTTCTCGTGAGCTGGCCGCAACACCACAGGATGGCTTCAGGCCCTAATCTGGTTGCGGCACGACACGCTGAGCCTTTGGTTAATTCCTCTTCCTGGTGGGAAATGAGAGTTAAATTTGCCCGTCCAGACACCTCCAGCTAGTCTCTCATTGGTTCCCCCTATTCCTGTTCATCTTCCGCAGAAATTGCAAACTGGGCCAAACAGGAGGTTAAAGGCGCTGACTCTCCAAGTCGGGAGAGTGTTAGTAAAGCGTCTGGAATGTTGCACCCGAGTACCAGGGGACGAAAACTGAGACATATTTGAACACGTCTACCGATCACACGGTTGATCATACTCTGGGTTCCACATGCATGTTTTAGCTGAAGGAAGAATACCTTAAACCTGGAGAGTTGAGACCCGTGGAATGGGTACCATGCAATATGACTTCAAAGGGTCTTCATTTGCTCACCGAACTTCTCCAATCCTATCACTGCTGCGTTTATGCCCCTGTACACACGCTTGATTCTCTTTCGGAGACATAGCAATCCATAGGTTTTAAGATACTTCCTAGTCAGGTATATTCTTAGGCGTTTAATATGGGGTGTTGAATCCATTTCGTTGAGCAAGGAGTAGCTCTTGTCTATTCCATATTTGGCTTAAGGAACTTTATCTGTGCTCATTTCAATCTCTGGTTTTATGCAGCACCCCAACTCACCTTTCCCCTTAAGCAAGCATAAGTTGGTTTTCTAAATTTGAGACCCTGTTCTGTTTTGGAATTCAGTTCCTATGTAGCCAAGTTTACATTCCGTGTATTAGTGATATCTTATGATGTTTCTTTTTCTGTGTGACTTATTTCAGTTAGAATCATCATACCTGAATCCACTCACTATGCTGCTACGGGCCTGATGACATAGATTTCATTGCTGAGTGATACTGCATTGTACGTAAGTACCAAAACTTCTTTATCCATTTTTCACTTTCTGCGATAGTGAACTTGTACTGTAAACCAGGTTCTTGTAAACAGAGCCGTCCCAACCTTTGGGGTGGCTGTGTCTTTTTTATTTTAATTTCCCTAAGCTATAGGACCATAAGTGGAAGTGCCCTAGGCTCTGTTGCTTTGTTTTTTAGATGTTTCAGGAAACACCATACACTTCTCCCGAGTGGCTGTTGGCAATTTACATCCCGCCCATCAGCATAACAAGGCTCCCAGTTCTCCATGGCCTGTCCTGCCTTTCTGGATTTTACACTTTTTTCAGATGGCCCTTTTGACCGGGGGGAAGTGAGACTTCATTGTAGTGCAGATTTCCTTTGCAAGCTTGCTTGGTTGGCCAAAAAGGGCGTATTCGTTTTTTCCTGAATATATTCAGGAAAAAACGCATACGCCCTTTTTGGCCAAGTGCATCATTGTGGACGTTCTGCCTCTTTTCCTATGCTTTCACTGCAATTCCAGTCTACCTCCTGAAATCGGTTTCCTGCAATTCTGCCCCGCTTTCAAGTCCTCTTGGCAGCCTTACTTCAGTATATTTTTGGACGATAGCTGTCATTTATAACTCTGCAGGTTTGTGAATTACAGTGCCCCTGAGCTCCTTTCTTCAACTCGCTTTCTCGTGAGCTGGCCGCAACACCGCAGGATTGCTTCAGGCCCTAATCTGGTTCCGGCACGGCATGCTGAGCCTTTGGTTAATTCCTCTTCCTGGTGCGAAATGAGAGTTAAATTTGCCCATCCAGACACCTCCATCTAGTCTGTCATTGGTTCTCCCTATTCCTGTTCATCTTCCGCAGAAATTGCAAACTGGGCCAAACAGGAGGTTAAAGGCACTGACTCTCCAAGTCGGGAGAGTGTTAGTAAAGCGTCTGGAATGTTGCACCCGAGTACCAGGGGACGAAAACTGACACATATTGGAACACGTCTCCCGATCACACGGTTGATCATACTCTGGGTTCCACATGCATGTTTTAGCTGAAGGAAGAATACCTTAAACCTGGAGAGTTGAGACCCGTGGAATGGGTACCATGCAATATGACTTCAAAGGGTCTTCATTTGCTCACCGAACTTCTCCAATCCTATCACTGCTGCGTTTATGCCCCTGTACACACGCTTGATTCTCTTTCGGAGACATAACAATCCATAGGTTTTAAGATACCTCCTAGTCAGGTACACTCTTAGGCATTTAATATGGGGTGTTGAGTCCATTTCGTTGAGCAAGGAGTAGCTCTTGTCTATTCCATATTTGGCTTAAGGAACTTTATCTGTGCTCATTTCAATCTCTGGTTTTATGCAGCACCCCAACTCACCTTTCCCCTTAAGGAAGCATAAGTTGGTTTTCTAAATTTGAGACCCTGTTCTGTTTTGGAATTCAGTTCCTATGTAGCCAAGCTTACATTCCGTGTATTAGTGATATCTTATGATGTTTCTTTTTCTGTGTGACTTATTTCAGTTAGAATCATCATAACTGAATCCACTATTATGCTGCTACGGGCCTGATGACATAGATTTCCTTGCTGAGTGATATTGCATTGTACGTAAGTACCACAACTTCTTTATCCATTTTTCACTTTCTGCGATATTGAACTTGTACCGTAAACCTGGTTCTTGTAAACACAGCCGTGCCAAACTTTCGGGTGGCTGTTTCTTTTTGATTTTAATTTCCCTAAGCTATAGGACCATAAGCGGAAGTGCCCTAGGCTCTGTTGCTTTGTTTTTTAGCTGTTTCAGGAAACACCATACACTTCTCCAGAGTGGCTGTTGGCAATTTACATCCCGCCCATCAGCATAACAAGGCTCCCAGTTCTCCATGGCCTGTCCTGCGTTTCTCGATTTTACACTTTTTTCAGATGGCCCTTTTGACCAGGGGGAAGTGAGACTTCATTGTAGTGCAGATTTCCTTTGCAAGCTTGCTTGGTTGGCCAAAAAGGGCGTATGCGTTTTTTCCTGAATATATTCAGGAAAAAACGCATACGCCCTTTTTGGCCAAGTGCATCATTGTGGACGTTCTGCCTCTTTTCCTATGCTTTAAATGCAATTCCAGTCTACCTCCTGAAATCGGTTTCCTGCAATTCTGCCCCAAGTTCAAGTCCTCTTGGCAGCCTTACTTCAGTATATTTTTGGACGATAGCTGTCATTTATAACTCTGCAGGTTTGTGAATTACAGTGCCCCTGAGCTCCTTTCTTCAACTCGCTTTCTCGTGAGCTGGCCGCAACACCGCAGGATGGCTTCAGGCCCTAATCTGGTTGCGGCACGGCACGCTGAGCCTTTGGTTAATTCCTCTTCCTGGTGGGAAATGAGAGTTAAATTTGCCCGTCCAGAAACCTCCAGCTAGTCTGTCATTGGTTCTCCCTATTCCTGTTCATCTTCCGCAGAAATTGCAAACTGGGCCAAACAGGAGGTTAAAGGCACTGACTCTCCAAGTCGGGAGAGTGTTAGTAAAGCGTCTGGAATGTTGCACCCGAGTACCAAGTGACGAAAACTGACACATATTGGAACACGTCTCCCGATCACACGGTTGATCATACTCTGGGTTCCACATGCATGTTTTAGCTGAAGGAAGAATACCTTAAACCTGGAGAGTTGAGACCCGTGGAATGGGTCCCATGCAATATGACTTCAAAGGGTCTTCATTTGCTCACCAAACCTCTCCAATCCTATCACTGCTACGTTTATGCCCCTGCACACACGCTTGATTCTCTTTTGGAGACATAGCAATCCATAGGTTTTAAGATACTTTTTAGTCAGGTATATTCTTAGGCATTTAATATGGGGTGTTGAGTCCATTTCGTTGAGCAAGGAGTAGCTCTTGTCTATTCCATATTTGGCTTAAGGAACTTTATCTGTGCTCATTTCAATCTCTGGTTTTATGCAGCACCCCAACTCACCTTTCCCCTTAAGCAAGCATAAGTTGGGTTTCTAAATTTGAGACCCTGTTCTGTTTTGTAATTCAGTTCCTGTGTAGCCAAGTTTACATTCCGTGTATTAGTGATATCTTATGATGTTTCTTTTTCTGTGTGACTTATTTCAGTTAGAATCATCGTACCTGAATCCACTCATTATGCTGCTACGGGCCTGATGACATAGATTTCATTGCTGAGTGATACTGCATTGTACGTAAGTACCACAACTTCTTTATCCATTTTTCACTTTCTGCGATATTGAACTTGTACCATAAACCAGGTTCTTGTAAACAGAGCCGTCCAACCTTTGGGGTGGCTGTGTCTTTTGATTTTAATTTCCCTAAGCTATAGGACCATAAGTGGAAGTGCCCTAGGCTCTGTTGCTTTGTTTTTTAGATGTTTCAGGAAACACCATACACTTCTCCCGAGTGGCTGTTGGCAATTTACATCCCGCCCATCAGCATAACAAGGCTCCCAGTTCTCCATGGCCTGTCCTGCCTTTCTGGATTTTACACTTTTTTCAGATGGCCCTTTTGACCGGGGGGAAGTGAGACTTCACTGTAGTGCAGATTTCCTTTGCAAGCTTGCTTGGTTGGCCAAAAAGGGCGTATGCGTTTTTTCCTGAATATATTCAGGAAAAAACGCATACGCCCTTTTTGGCCAAGTGCATCATTGTGGACGTTCTGCCTCTTTTCCTATGCTTTAAATGCAATTCCAGTCTACCTCCTGAAATCGGTTTCCTGCAATTCTGCCCCGCTTTCAAGTCCTCTTGGCAGCCTTACTTCAGTATATTTTTGGACGATAGCTGTCATTTATAACTCTGCAGGTTTGTGAATTACAGTGCCCCTGAGCTCCTTTCTTCAACTCGCTTTCTCGTGAGCTGGCCGCAACACCGCAGGATGGCTTCAGGCCCTAATCTGGTTCCGGCACGGCACGCTGAGCCTTTGGTTAATTCCTCTTCCTGGTGGGAAATGAGAGTTAAATTTGCCCGTCCAGACACCTCCATCTAGTCTGTCATTAGTTCTGCCTATTCCTGTTCATCTTCCGCAGAAATTGCAAACTGGGCCAAACAGGAGGTTAAAGGCACTGACTCTCCAAGTCGGGAGAGTGTTAGTAAAGCGTCTGGAATGTTGCACCCGAGTACCAGGGGACGAAAACTGACACATATTGGAACACGTCTCCCGATCACACGGTTGATCATACTCTGGGTTCCACATGCATGTTTTAGCTGAAGGAAGAATACCTTAAACCTGGAGAGTTGAGACCCGTGGAATGGGTACCATGCAATATGACTTCAAAGGGTCTTCATTTGCTCACCGAACGTCTCCAATCCTATCACTGCTGCGTTTATGCCCCTGCACACACGCTTGATTCTCTTTTGGAGACAAGCAATCTATAGGTTTTAAGATACTTCCTAGTCAGGTACATTCTTAGGTGTTTAATATGGGGTGTTGAATCCATTTCGTTGAGCAAGGAGTAGCTCTTGTCTATTCCATATTTGGCTTAAGGAACTTTATCTGTGCTCATTTCAATCTCTGGTTTTATGCAGCACCCCAACTCACCTTTCCCCTTAAGCAAGCATAAGTTGGTTTACTAAATTTGAGACCCTGTTCTGTTTTGTAATTCAGTTCCTATGTAGCCAAGTTTACATTCCGTGTATTAGTGATATCTTATGATGTTTCTTTTTCTGTGTGACTTATTTCAGTTAGAATCATCATACCTGAATCCACTCATTATGCTGCTATGGGGCTGATGACATAGATTTCATTGCTGAGTGATATTGCATTGTACGTAAGTACCACAACTTCTTTATCCATTTTTCACTTTCTGCGATATTGAACTTGTACCATAAACCAGGTTCTTGTAAACAGAGCCGTCCCAACCTTTGGGGTGGCTGTGTCTTTTGATTTTAATTTCCCTAAGCTATAGGACCATAAGTGGAAGTGCCCTAGGCTCTGTTGCTTTGTTTTTTAGATGTTTCAGGAAACACCATACACTTCTTCCGAGTGGCTGTTGGCAATTTACATCCCGCCCATCAGCGTAACAAGGCTCCCACTTCTCCATGGCCTGTCCTGCCTTTCTGGATTTTACACTTTTTTCAGATGGCCCTTTGGACCGGGGGGAAGTGAGACTTCATTGTAGTGCATATTTCCTTTGCAAGCTTGCTTGGTTGGCCAAAAAGGGCGTATGCGTTTTTTCCTGAATATATTCAGGAAAAAACGCATACGCCCTTTTTGGCCAAGTGCATCATTGTGGACGTTCTGCCTCTTTTCCTATGCTTTCAATGCAATTCCAGTCTACCTCCTGAAATCGGTTTCCTGCAATTCTGCCCCGCTTTCAAGTCCTCTTGGCAGCCTTACTTCAGTATATTTTTGGACGATAGCTGTCATTTATAACTCTGCAGGTTTGTGAATTACAGTGCCCCTGAGCTCCTTTCTTCAACTCGCTTTCTCGTGAGCTGGCCGCAACACCGCAGGATGGCTTCAGGCCCTAATCTGGTTCCGGCACGGCACGCTGAGCCTTTGGTTAATTCCTCTTCCTAATGGGAAATGAGAGTTAAATTTGCCCGTCCAGACACCTCCAGCTAGTCTGTCATTGGTTCTCCCTATTCCTGTTCATCTTCCGCAGAAATTGCAAACTGGGCCAAACAGGAGGTTAAAGGCACTGACTCTCCAAGTCGGGAGAGTTTCAGTAAAGCGTCTGGAATGTTGCACCCGAGTACCTGGGGACGAAAACTGAGACATACTTGAACACGTCTCCCGATCACACGGTTGATCATACTCAGGGTTCCACATGCATGTTTTAGCTGAAGGAAGAATACCTTAAACCTGGAGAGTTGAGACCCGTGGAATGGGTACCATGCAATATGACTTCAAAGGGTCTTCATTTGCTCACCGAACCTCTCCAATCCTATCAGTGCTGCGTTTATGCCCCTGTACACACGCTTGATTCTCTTTCAGAGACATAGCAATCCATAGGTTTTAAGATAGTTCCTAGTCAGGTACACTCTTAGGCATTTAATATGGGGTGTTGAGTCCATTTCGTTGAGCAAGGAGTAGCTCTTGTCTATTCCATATTTGGCTTAAGGAACTTTATCTGTGCTCATTTCAATCTCTGGTTTTATGCAGCACCCCAACTCACCTTTCCCCTTAAGCAAGCATAAGTTGGTTTTCTAAATTTGAGACCCTGTTCTGTATTGTAATTCAGTTCCTATGTAGCCAAGTTTACATTCCGTGTATTAGTGATATCTTATGATGTTTCTTTTTCTGTGTGACTTATTTCAGTTAGAATCATCATACCTGAATCCACTCACTATGCTGCTACGGGCCTGATGACATAGATTTCCTTGCTCAGTGATACTGCATTGTACGTAAGTACCACAACTTCTTTATCCATTTTTCACTTTCTGCGATATTGAACTTGTACCGTAAACCAGGTTCTTGTAAACAGAGCCGTCCCAACCTTTGGGGTGGCTGTGTCTTTTTGATTTTAATTTCCCTAAGCTATAGGACCATAAGTGGAAGTGCCCTAGGCTCTGTTGCTTTGTTTTTTAGATGTTTCAGGAAACACCATACACTTCCCCCGAGTGGCTGTTGGCAATTTATATCCCACCCATCAGCATAACAAGGCTCCCAGTTCTCCATGGCCTGTCCTGCCTTTCTGGATTTTACACTTTTTTCAGATGGCCCTTTTGACCGGGGGGAAGTGAGACTTCATTGTAGTGCAGATTTCCTTTGCAAGCTTGCTTGGTTGGCCAAAAAGGGCGTATGCGTTTTTTCCTGAATATATTTAGGAAAAAACGCATACGCCCTTTTTGTCCAAGTGCATCATTGTGGACGTTCTGCCTCTTTTCCTATGCTTTAAATGCAATTCCAGTCTACCTCCTGAAATCGGTTTCCTGCAATTCTGCCCCGCTTTCAAGTCCTCTTGGCAGCCTTACTTCAGTATATTTTTGGACGATAGCTGTCATTTATAACTCTGCAGGTTTGTGAATTACAGTGCCCCTGAGCTCCTTTCTTCAACTCGCTTTCTCGTGAGCTGGCCGCAACACCGCAGGATGGCTTCAGGCCCTAATCTGGTTCCGGCACGGCACGCTGAGCCTTTGGTTAATTCCTCTTCCTGGTGGGAAATGAGAGTTAAATTTGCCCGTCCAGACACCTCCAGCTAGTCTGTCATTGGTTCTCCCTATTCCTGTTCATCTTCCGCAGAAATTGCAAACTGGGCCAAACATGAGGTTAAAGGCACTGATTCTCCAAGTCGGGAGAGTGTTAGTAAAGCGTCTGGAATGTTGCACCCGAGTACCAGGGGACGAAAACTGAGACATATTTGAACACGTCTACCGATCACACGGTTGATCATACTCTGGGTTCCACATGCATGTTTTAGCTGAAGGAAGAATACCTTAAACCTGGAGAGTTGAGAACCGTGGAATGGGTACCATGCAATATGACTTCAAAGGGTCTTCATTTGCTCACCGAACCTCTCCAATCCTATCACTGCTGCGTTTATGCCCCTGTACACACGCTTGATTCTCTTTCGGAGACATAGCAATCCATAGGTTTTAAGATACTCCCTAGTCAGGTATATTCTTAGGTGTTTAATATGGGGTGTTGAATCCATTTCGTTGAGCAAGGAGTAGCTCTTGTCTATTCCATATGTGGCTTAAGGAACTTTATCTGTGCTCATTTCAATCTCTGGTTTTATGCAGCACCCCAACTCACCTTTCCCCTTAAGCAAGCATAAGTTGGGTTTCTAAATTTGAGACCCTGTTCTGTTTTGTAATTCAGTTCCTGTGTAGCCAAGTTTACATTCCGTGTATTAGTGATACTTTATGATGTTTCTTTTTCTGTGTGACTTATTTCAGTTAGAATCATCATACCTGGATCCACTCATTATGCTGCTACGGGCCTGATGACATAGATTTCATTGCTGTGTTATATTGCATTGTACGTAAGTACCACAACTTCTTTATCCATTTTTCACTTTCTGCGATATTGAAATTGTACCGTAAACCAGGTTCTTGTAAACAGAGCCGTCCCAACCTTTGGGGTGGCTCTGTCTTTTTGATTTTAATTTCCCTAAGCTATAGGACCATAAGTGGAAGTGCCCTAGGCTCTGTTGCTTTGTTTTTTAGATGTTTCAGGAAACACCATACACTTCTCCCGAGTGGCTGTTGGCAATTGACATCCCGCCCATCAGCATAACAAGGCTCCCAGTTCTCCATGGCCTGTCCTGCCTTTCTGGATTTTACACTTTTTTCAGATGGCCCTTTTGACCGGGGGGAAGTGAGACTTCATTGTAGGGCAGATTTCCTTTGCAAGCTTGCTTGGTTGGCCAAAAAGGGCGTATGCGTTTTTTCCTGAATATATTCAGGAAAAAACGCATACGCCCTTTTTGGCCAAGTGCATCATTGTGGACGTTCTGCCTCTTTTCCTATGCTTTAAATGCAATTCCAGTCTACCTCCTGAAATCGGTTTCCTGCAATTCTGCCCCGCTTTCAAGTCCTCTTGGCAGCCTTACTTCAGTATATTTTTGGACGATAGCTGTCATTTATAACTCTGCAGGTTTGTGAATTACAGTGCCCCTGAGCTCCTTTCTTCAACTCGCTTTCTCGTGAGCTGGCCGCAACACCGCAGGATGGCTTCAGGCCCTAATCTGGTTTCGGCACGGCACGCCGAGCCTTTGGTTAATTCCTCTTCCTGGTGGGAAATGAGAGTTAAATTTGCCCGTCCAGACACCTCCAGCTAGTCTGTCATTGGTTCTCCCTATTCCTGTTCAACTTCCGCAGAAATTGCAAACTGGGCCAAACAGGAGGTTAAAGGCACTGACTCTCCAAGTCGGGAGAGTGTTAGTAAAGCGTCTGGAATGTTGCACCCGAGTACCTGGGGACGAAAACTGAGACATACTTGAACACGTCTCCCGATCACACGGTTGATCATACTCAGGGTTCCACATGCATGTTTTAGCTGAAGGAAGAATACCTTAAACCTGGAGAGTTGAGACCCGTGGAATGGGTACCATGCAATATGACTTCAAAGGGTCTTCATTTGCTCACCGAACCTCTCCAATCCTATCACTGCTGCGTTTATGCCCCTGTATACTCGCTTGTTTCTCTTTCGGAGACATAGCAGTCCATAGGTTTTAAGATACTTCCTAGTCAGGTACATTATTAGGCGTTTAATATGGGGTGTTGAGTCCATTTCGTTGAGCAAGGAATAGCTCTTGTCTATTCCATATTTGGCTTAAGGAACTTTATCTGTGCTCATTTCAATCTCTGGTTTTATGCATTACCCCAACTCACCTTTCCCCTTAAGGAAGCATAAGTTGGGTTTCTAAATTTGAGACCCTGTTCTGTTTTGTAATTCAGTTTCTATGT
Organism: Lagenorhynchus albirostris; assembly: GCF_949774975.1. Classification (NCBI taxonomy): domain Eukaryota; kingdom Metazoa; phylum Chordata; class Mammalia; order Artiodactyla; family Delphinidae; genus Lagenorhynchus; species Lagenorhynchus albirostris. Next base: position 723,887 of record NW_026783521.1, on the reverse strand, counting down.
AGCCAAGTTTACATTCCGTGTATTAGTGATATCTTATGATGTTTCTTTTCCTGTGAGACTTATTTCAGTTAGAATCATCGTACCTGAATCCACTCATTATGCTGCTACGGGCCTGATGACATAGATTTCATTGCTGAGTGATATTGCATTGTACGTAAGTACCACAACTTCTTTATCCATTTTTCACTTTCTGCGATATTGAACTTGTACCATATACCAGGTTCTTGTAAACAGAGCCGTGCCAAACTTTGGGGTGGCTGTGTCTTTTTGATTTTAATTTCCCTAAGCTATAGGACCATAAGTGGAAGTGCCCTAGGCTCTGTTGCTTTGTTTTTTAGATGTTTCAGGAAACACCATACACTTCTCCCGAGTGGCTGTTGGCAATTTACATCCCGCCCATCAGCATAAAAAGGCTCCCAGTTCTCCATGGCCTATCCTGTGTTTCTGGATTTTACACTTTTTTCAGATGGCCCTTTTGACCGGGGGGAAGTGAGACTTCATTGTAGTGCCCATTTCCTTTGCAAGCTTGCTTGGTTGGCCAAAAAGGGCGTATGCGTTTTTTCCTGAATATATTCAGGAAAAAACGCATACGCCCTTTTTGGCCAAGTGCATCATTGTGGACGTTCTGCCTCTTTTCCTATGCTTTCAATGCAATTCCAGTCTACCTCCTGAAATCGGTTTCCTGCAATTCTGCCCCGCTTTCAAGTCCTCTTGGCAGCCTTACTTCAGTATATTTTTGGACGATAGCTGTCATTTATAACTCTGCAGGTTTGTGAATTACAGTGCCCCTGAGCTCCTTTCTTCAACTCGCTTTCTCGTGAGCTGGCCGCAACACCGCAGGATGGCTTCAGGCCCTAATCTGGTTCCGGCACGGCACGCTGAGCCTTTGGTTAATTCCTCTTCCTGGTGGGAAATGAGAGTTAAATTTGCCCGTCCAGACACCTCCAGCTAGTCTGTCATTGGTTCTCCCTATTCCTGTTCATCTTCCGCAGAAATTGCAAACTGGGCCAAACAGGAGGTTAAAGGCACTGACTCTCCAAGTCGGGAGAGTGTTAGTAAAGCGTCTGGAATGTTGCACCTGAGTACCAGGGGACGAAAACTGAGACATATTGGAACAGATCTCCCGAGCACACGGTTGATCATACTCTTGGTTCCACATGCATGTTTTAGCTGAAGGAAGAATACCTTAAACCTGGAGAGTTGAGACCTGTGGAATGGGTTCCATGCAATATAACTTCAAAGGGTCTTCATTTGCTCACCGAACCTCTCCAATCCTATCACTGCTGCGTTTATGCCCCTGTACACACGCTTGATTCTCTTTCGGAGACATAGCAGTCCATAGGTTTTAAGATACTTCCTAGTCAGGTACATTCTTAGGCGTTTAATATGGGGTGTTGAGTCCATTTCGTTGAGCAAGGAGTAGCTCTTGTCTATTCCATATTTGGCTTAAGGAACTTTATCTGTGCTCATTTCAATCTCTGGTTTTATGCAGCACCCCAACTCACCTTTCCCTTTAAGCAAGCATAAGTTGGTTTTCTAAATTTGAGACCCTGTTCTGTTTTGTAATTCAGTTCCTGTGTAGCCAAGGTTACATTCCGTGTATTAGTGATATCTTATGATGTTTCTTTTCCTGTGTGACTTATTTCAGTTAGAATCATCATACCTGAATCCACTCATTATGCTGCTACGGGCCTGATGACATAGATTTCATTGCTGAGTGATACTGCATTGTACGTAAGTACCACAACTTCTTTATCCATTTTTCACTCTCTGCGATATTGAACTTGTACTGTAAACCAGGTTCTTGTAAACAGAGCCGTCCCAACCTTTGGGGTGGCTGTGTCTTTTGATTTTAAATTCCCTAAGCTATAGGACCATAAGTGGAAGTGCCCTAGGCTCTGTTGCTTTGTTTTTTAGATGTTTCAGGAAACACCATACACTTCTCCCGAGTGGCTGTTGGCAATTTACATCCCGCCCATCAGCATAACAAGGCTCCCAGTTCTCCATGGCCTGTCCTGCCTTTCTGGATTTTACACTTTTTTCAGATGGCCCTTTTGACCGGGGGGAAGTGAGACTTCATTGTAGTGCCCATTTCCTTTGCAAGCTTGCTTGGTTGGCCAAAAAGGGCGTATGCGTTTTTTCCTGAATATATTCAGGAAAAAACGCATACGCCCTTTTTGGCCAAGTGCATCATTGTGGACGTTCTGCCTCTTTTCCTATGCTTTAAATGCAATTCCAGTCTACCTCCTGAAATCGGTTTCCTGCAATTCTGCCCCGCTTTCAAGTCCTCTTGGCAGCCTTACTTCAGTATATTTTTGGACGATAGCTGTCATTTATAACTCTGCAGGTTTGTGAATTACAGTGCCCCTGAGCTCCTTTCTTCAACTCGCTTTCTCGTGAGCTGGCCGCAACACCGCAGGATGGCTTCAGGCCCTAATCTGGTTCCGGCACGGCACGCTGAGCCTTTGGTTAATTCCTCTTCCTGGTGGGAAATGAGAGTTAAATTTGCCCGTCCAGACACCTCCAGCTAGTCTCTCATTGGTTCTCCCTATTCCTGTTCATCTTCCGCAGAAATTGCAAACTGGGCCAAACAGGAGGTTAAAGGCACTGACTCTCCAAGTCGGGAGAGTGTTAGTAAAGCGTCTGGAATGTTGCACCCGAGTACCTGGGGACGAAAACTGACACATATTGGAACACGTCTCCCGATCACACGGTTGATCATACTCTGGGATCCACATGCATGTTTTAGCTGAAGGAAGAATACCTTAAACCTGGAGAGCTGAGACCCGTGGAATGGGTACCATGCACTATGACTTCAAAGGGTCTTCATTTGCTCACCGAACCTCTCCAATCCTATCACTGCTGCGTTTATGCCCCTGTACACACACTTGATTCTCTTTCAGAGACATAGCAATCCATAGGTTTTAAGATACTTCCTAGTCAGGTACACTCTTAGGCATTTAATATGGGGTGTTGAGTCCATTTCGTTGAGCAAGGAGTAGCTCTTGTCTATTCCATATTTGGCTTAAGGAACTTTATCTGTGCTCATTTCAATCTCTGGTTTTATGCAGCACCCCAACTCACCTTTCCCCTTAAGCAAGCATAACTTGGGTTTCTAAATTTGAGACCCTGTTCTGTTTTGTAATTCAGTTCCTGTGTAGCCAAGGTTACATTCCGTGTATTAGTGATATCTTATGATGTTTCTTTTCCTGTGTGACTTATTTCAGTTAGAATCATCGTACCTGAATCCACTCATTATGCTGCTACGGGCCTGATGACATAGATTTCATTGCTGAGTGATACTGCATTGTACGTAAGTACCACAACTTCTTTATCCATTTTTCACTTTCTGCGATATTGAACTTGTACCGTAAACCAGGTTCTTGTAAACAGAGCCATCCCAACCTTTGGGGTGGCTGTGTCTTTTTGATTTTAATTTCCCTAAGCTATAGGACCATAAGTGGAAGTGCCCTAGGCTCTGTTGCTTTGTTTTTTAGATGTTTCAGGAAACACCATACACTTCTCCCGAGTGGCTGTTGGCAATTTACATCCCGCCCATCAGCATAACAAGGCTCCCAGTTCTCCATGGCCTGTCCTGCCTTTCTGGATTTTACACTTTTTTCAGATGGCCCTTTTGAGCGGGGGGAAGTGAGACTTCATTGTAGTGCAGATTTCCTTTGCAAGCTTGCTTGGTTGGCCAAAAAGGGCGTATGCGTTTTTTCCTGAATATATTCAGGAAAAAACGCATACGCCCTTTTTGGCCAAGTGCATCATTGTGGACGTTCTGCCTCTTTTCCTATGCTTTCAATGCAATTCCAGTCTACCTCCTGAAATCGGTTTCCTGCAATTCTGCCCCGCTTTCAAGTCCTCTTGGCAGCCTTACTTCAGTATATTTTTGGACGATAGCTGTCATTTATAACTCTGCAGGTTTGTGAATTACAGTGCCCCTGAGCTCCTTTCTTCAACTCGCTTTCTCGTGAGCTGGCCGCAACACCGCAGGATGGCTTCAGGCCCTAATCTGGTTCCGGCACGGCACGCTGAGCCTTTGGTTAATTCCTCTTCCTGGTGGGAAATGAGAGTTAAATTTGCCCGTCCAGACACCTCCAGCTAGTCTGTCATTGGTTCTCCCTATTCCTGTTCATCTTCCGCAGAAATTGCAAACTGGGCCAAACAGGAGGTTAAAGGCACTGACTCTCCAAGTCGGGAGAGTGTTAGTAAAGCGTCTGGAATGTTGCACCCGAGTACCAGGGGACGAAAACTGAGACATATTGGAACACGTCTCCCGATCACACGGTTGATCATACTCTGGGTTCCACATGCATGTTTTAGCTGAAGGAAGAATACCTTAAACCTGGAGAGTTGAGACCCGTGGAATGGGTACCATGCAATATGACTTCAAAGGGTCTTCATTTGCTCACCGAACCTCTCCAATCCTATCACTGCTGCGTTTATGCCCCTGTACACACACTTGATTCTCTTTCAGAGACATAGCAATCCATAGGTTTTAAGATACTTCCTAGTCAGGTACACTCTTAGGCATTTAATATGGGGTGTTGAGTCCATTTCGTTGAGCAAGGAGTAGCTCTTGTCTATTCCATATTTGGCTTAAGGAATTTTATCTGTGCTCATTTCAATCTCTGGTTTTATGCAGCACCCCAACTCACCTTTCCCCTTAAGCAAGCATAAGTTGGTTTTCTAAATTTGAGACCCTGTTCTGTTTTGTAATTCAGTTCCTGTGTAGCCAAGGTTACATTCCGTGTATTAGTGATATCTTATGATGTTTCTTTTCCTGTGTGACTTATTTCAGTTAGAATCATCATACCTGAATCCACTCATTATGCTGCTACGGGGCTGATGACATAGATTTCATTGCTGAGTGATATTGCATTGTACGTAAGTACCACAACTTTATCCATTTTTCACTTTCTGCGATATTGAACTTGTACCGTAAACCAGGTTCTTGTAAACAGAGCCGTCCCAACCTTTGGGGTGGCTGTGTCTTTTGATTTTAATTTCCCTAAGCTATAGGACCATAAGTGGAAGTGCCCTAGGCTCTGTTGCTTTGTTTTTTAGATGTTTCAGGAAACACCATACACTTCTTCCGAGTGGCTGTTGGCAATTTACATCCCGCCCATCAGCATAACAAGGCTCCCAGTTCTCCATGGCCTGTCCTGCCTTTCTGGATTTTACACTTTTTTCAGATGGCCCTTTTGACCGGGGGGAAGTGAGACTTCATTGTAGGGCAGATTTCCTTTGCAAGCTTGCTTGGTTGGCCAAAAAGGGCGTATGCGTTTTTTCCTGAATATATTCAGGAAAAAACGCATACGCCCTTTTTGGCCAAGTGCATCATTGTGGACGTTCTGCCTCTTTTCCTATGCTTTAAATGCAATTCCAGTCTACCTCCTGAAATCGGTTTCCTGCAATTCTGCCCCGCTTTCAAGTCCTCTTGGCAGCCTTACTTCAGTATATTTTTGGACGATAGCTGTCATTTATAACTCTGCAGGTTTGTGAATTACAGTGCCCCTGAGCTCCTTTCTTCAACTCGCTTTCTCGTGAGCTGGCCGCAACACCGCAGGATGGCTTCAGGCCCTAATCTGGTTTCGGCACGGCACGCCGAGCCTTTGGTTAATTCCTCTTCCTGGTGGGAAATGAGAGTTAAATTTGCCCGTCCAGACACCTCCAGCTAGTCTGTCATTGGTTCTCCCTATTCCTGTTCAACTTCCGCAGAAATTGCAAACTGGGCCAAACAGGAGGTTAAAGGCACTGACTCTCCAAGTCGGGAGAGTGTTAGTAAAGCGTCTGGAATGTTGCACCCGAGTACCTGGGGACGAAAACTGAGACATACTTGAACACGTCTCCCGATCACACGGTTGATCATACTCAGGGTTCCACATGCATGTTTTAGCTGAAGGAAGAATACCTTAAACCTGGAGAGTTGAGACCCGTGGAATGGGTACCATGCAATATGACTTCAAAGGGTCTTCATTTGCTCACCGAACCTCTCCAATCCTATCACTGCTGCGTTTATGCCCCTGTATACTCGCTTGTTTCTCTTTCGGAGACATAGCAGTCCATAGGTTTTAAGATACTTCCTAGTCAGGTACATTCTTAGGCGTTTAATATGGGGTGTTGAGTCCATTTCGTTGAGCAAGGAATAGCTCTTGTCTATTCCATATTTGGCTTAAGGAACTTTATCTGTGCTCATTTCAATCTCTGGTTTTATGCATTACCCCAACTCACCTTTCCCCTTAAGGAAGCATAAGTTGGGTTTCTAAATTTGAGACCCTGTTCTGTTTTGTAATTCAGTTTCTATGTAGCCAAGTTTACATTCCGTGTATTAGTGATATCTTATGATGTTTCTTTTTCTGTGAGACTTATTTCAGTTAGAATCATCGTACCTGAATCCACTCATTATGCTGCTACGGGCCTGATGACATAGATTTCATTGCTGAGTGATATTGCATTGTACGTAAGTACCACAACTTCTTTATCCATTTTTCACTTTCTGCGATATTGAACTTGTACCATATACCAGGTTCTTGTAAACAGAGCCGTGCCAAACTTTGGGGTGGCTGTGTCTTTTTGATTTTAATTTCCCTAAGCTATAGGACCATAAGTGGAAGTGCCCTAGGCTCTGTTGCTTTGTTTTTTAGATGTTTCAGGAAACACCATACACTTCTCCCGAGTGGCTGTTGGCAATTTACATCCCGCCCATCAGCATAACAAGGCTCCCAGTTCTCCATGGCCTATCCTGTGTTTCTGGATTTTACACTTTTTTCAGATGGCCCTTTTGACCGGAGGGAAGTGAGACTTCATTGTAGTGCCCATTTCCTTTGCAAGCTTGCTTGGTTGGCCAAAAAGGGCGTATGCGTTTTTTCCTGAATATATTCAGGAAAAAACGCATACGCCCTTTTTGGCCAAGTGCATCATTGTGGACGTTCTGCCTCTTTTCCTATGCTTTAAATGCAATTCCAGTCTACCTCCTGAAATCGGTTTCCTGCAATTCTGCCCCGCTTTCAAGTCCTCTTGGCAGCCTTACTTCAGTATATTTTTGGACGATAGCTGTCATTTATAACTCTGCAGGTTTGTGAATTACAGTGCCCCTGAGCTCCTTTCTTCAACTCGCTTTCTCGTGAGCTGGCCGCAACACCGCAGGATGGCTTCAGGCCCTAATCTGGTTCCGGCACGGCACGCTGAGCCTTTGGTTAATTCCTCTTCCTGGTGGGAAATGAGAGTTAAATTTGCCCGTCCAGACACCTCCAGCTAGTCTGTCATTGGTTCTCCCTATTCCTGTTCATCTTCCGCAGAAATTGCAAACTGGGCCAAACAGGAGGTTAAAGGCACTGACTCTCCAAGTCGGGAGAGTGTTAGTAAAGCGTCTGGAATGTTGCACCCGAGTACCAGGGGACGAAAACTGAGACATATTGGAACAGATCTCCCGAGCACACGGTTGATCATACTCTTGGTTCCACATGCATGTTTTAGCTGAAGGAAGAATACCTTAAACCTGGAGAGTTGAGACCTGTGGAATGGGTTCCATGCAATATGACTTCAAAGGGTCTTCATTTGCTCACCGAACCTCTCCAATCCTATCACTGCTGCGTTTATGCCCCTGTACACACGCTTGATTCTCTTTCGGAGACATAGCAGTCCATAGGTTTTAAGATACTTCCTAGTCAGGTACATTCTTAGGCGTTTAATATGGGGTGTTGAGTCCATTTCGTTGAGCAAGGAGTAGCTCTTGTCTATTCCATATTTGGCTTAAGGAACTTTATCTGTGCTCATTTCAATCTCTGGTTTTATGCAGCACCCCAACTCACCTTTCCCTTTAAGCAAGCATAAGTTGGTTTTCTAAATTTGAGACCCTGTTCTGTTTTGTAATTCAGTTCCTGTGTAGCCAAGGTTACATTCCGTGTATTAGTGATATCTTATGATGTTTCTTTTCCTGTGTGACTTATTTCAGTTAGAATCATCATACCTGAATCCACTCATTATGCTGCTACGGGCCTGATGACATAGATTTCATTGCTGAGTGATACTGCATTGTACGTAAGTACCACAACTTCTTTATCCATTTTTCACTCTCTGCGATATTGAACTTGTACTGTAAACCAGGTTCTTGTAAACAGAGCCGTCCCAACCTTTGGGGTGGCTGTGTCTTTTGATTTTAAATTCCCTAAGCTATAGGACCATAAGTGGAAGTGCCCTAGGCTCTGTTGCTTTGTTTTTTAGATGTTTCAGGAAACACCATACACTTCTCCCGAGTGGCTGTTGGCAATTTACATCCCGCCCATCAGCATAACAAGGCTCCCAGTTCTCCATGGCCTGTCCTGCCTTTCTGGATTTTACACTTTTTTCAGATGGCCCTTTTGACCGGGGGGAAGTGAGACTTCATTGTAGTGCCCATTTCCTTTGCAAGCTTGCTTGGTTGGCCAAAAAGGGCGTATGCGTTTTTTCCTGAATATATTCAGGAAAAAACGCATACGCCCTTTTTGGCCAAGTGCATCATTGTGGACGTTCTGCCTCTTTTCCTATGCTTTAAATGCAATTCCAGTCTACCTCCTGAAATCGGTTTCCTGCAATTCTGCCCCGCTTTCAAGTCCTCTTGGCAGCCTTACTTCAGTATATTTTTGGACGATAGCTGTCATTTATAACTCTGCAGGTTTGTGAATTACAGTGCCCCTGAGCTCCTTTCTTCAACTCGCTTTCTCGTGAGCTGGCCGCAACACCGCAGGATGGCTTCAGGCCCTAATCTGGTTCCGGCACGGCACGCTGAGCCTTTGGTTAATTCCTCTTCCTGGTGGGAAATGAGAGTTAAATTTGCCCGTCCAGACACCTCCAGCTAGTCTCTCATTGGTTCTCCCTATTCCTGTTCATCTTCCGCAGAAATTGCAAACTGGGCCAAACAGGAGGTTAAAGGCACTGACTCTCCAAGTCGGGAGAGTGTTAGTAAAGCGTCTGGAATGTTGCACCCGAGTACCTGGGGACGAAAACTGACACATATTGGAACACGTCTCCCGATCACACGGTTGATCATACTCTGGGTTCCACATGCATGTTTTAGCTGAAGGAAGAATACCTTAAACCTGGAGAGCTGAGACCCGTGGAATGGGTACCATGCACTATGACTTCAAAGGGTCTTCATTTGCTCACCGAACCTCTCCAATCCTATCACTGCTGCGTTTATGCCCCTGTACACACACTTGATTCTCTTTCAGAGACATAGCAATCCATAGGTTTTAAGATACTTCCTAGTCAGGTACACTCTTAGGCATTTAATATGGGGTGTTGAGTCCATTTCGTTGAGCAAGGAGTAGCTCTTGTCTATTCCATATTTGGCTTAAGGAACTTTATCTGTGCTCATTTCAATCTCTGGTTTTATGCAGCACCCCAACTCACCTTTCCCCTTAACCAAGCATAACTTGGGTTTCTAAATTTGAGACCCTGTTCTGTTTTGTAATTCAGTTCCTGTGTAGCCAAGGTTACATTCCGTGTATTAGTGATATCTTATGATGTTTCTTTTCCTGTGTGACTTATTTCAGTTAGAATCATCGTACCTGAATCCACTCATTATGCTGCTACGGGCCTGATGACATAGATTTCATTGCTGAGTGATACTGCATTGTACGTAAGTACCACAACTTCTTTATCCATTTTTCACTTTCTGCGATATTGAACTTGTACCGTAAACCAGGTTCTTGTAAACAGAGCCATCCCAACCTTTGGGGTGGCTGTGTCTTTTTGATTTTAATTTCCCTAAGCTATAGGACCATAAGTGGAAGTGCCCTAGGCTCTGTTGCTTTGTTTTTTAGATGTTTCAGGAAACACCATACACTTCTCCCGAGTGGCTGTTGGCAATTTACATCCCGCCCATCAGCATAACAAGGCTCCCAGTTCTCCATGGCCTGTCCTGCCTTTCTGGATTTTACACTTTTTTCAGATGGCCCTTTTGAGCGGGGGGAAGTGAGACTTCATTGTAGTGCAGATTTCCTTTGCAAGCTTGCTTGGTTGGCCAAAAAGGGCGTATGCGTTTTTTCCTGAATATATTCAGGAAAAAACGCATACGCCCTTTTTGGCCAAGTGCATCATTGTGGACGTTCTGCCTCTTTTCCTATGCTTTCAATGCAATTCCAGTCTACCTCCTGAAATCGGTTTCCTGCAATTCTGCCCCGCTTTCAAGTCCTCTTGGCAGCCTTACTTCAGTATATTTTTGGACGATAGCTGTCATTTATAACTCTGCAGGTTTGTGAATTACAGTGCCCCTGAGCTCCTTTCTTCAACTCGCTTTCTCGTGAGCTGGCCGCAACACCGCAGGATGGCTTCAGGCCCTAATCTGGTTCCGGCACGGCACGCTGAGCCTTTGGTTAATTCCTCTTCCTGGTGGGAAATGAGAGTTAAATTTGCCCGTCCAGACACCTCCAGCTAGTCTGTCATTGGTTCTCCCTATTCCTGTTCATCTTCCGCAGAAATTGCAAACTGGGCCAAACAGGAGGTTAAAGGCACTGACTCTCCAAGTCGGGAGAGTGTTAGTAAAGCGTCTGGAATGTTGCACCCGAGTACCAGGGGACGAAAACTGACACATATTGGAACACGTCTCCCGATCACACGGTTGATCATACTCTGGGTTCCACATGCATGTTTTAGCTGAAGGAAGAATCCCTTAAACCTGGAGAGTTGAGACCCGTGGAATGGGTACCATGCAATATGACTTCAAAGGGTCTTCATTTGCTCACCGAACCTCTCCAATCCTATCACTGCTGCGTTTATGCCCCTGTACACACACTTGATTCTCTTTCAGAGACATAGCAATCCATAGGTTTTAAGATACTTCCTAGTCAGGTACACTCTTAGGCATTTAATATGGGGTGTTGAGTCCATTTCGTTGAGCAAGGAGTAGCTCTTGTCTATTCCATATTTGGCTTAAGGAACTTTATCTGTGCTCATTTCAATCTCTGGTTTTATGCAGCACCCCAACTCACCTTTCCCCTTAACCAAGCATAAGTTGGTTTTCTAAATTTGAGACCCTGTTCTGTTTTGGAATTCAGTTCCTGTGTAGCCAAGGTTACATTCCGTGTATTAGTGATATCTTATGATGTTTCTTTTCCTGTGTGACTTATTTCAGTTAGAATCATCGTACCTGAATCCACTCATTATGCTGCTACGGGCCTGATGACATAGATTTCATTGCTGAGTGATACTGCATTGTACGTAAGTACCACAACTTCTTTATCCATTTTTCACTTTCTGCGATATTGAACTTGTACCGTAAACCAGGTTCTTGTAAACAGAGCCGTCCCAACCTTTGGGGTGGCTGTGTCTTTTTGATTTTAATTTCCCTAAGCTATAGGACCATAAGTGGAAGTGCCCTAGGCTCTGTTGCTTTGTTTTTTAGATGTTTCAGGAAACACCATACACTTCTCCCGAGTGGCTGTTGGCAATTTACATCCCGCCCATCAGCATAACAAGGCTCCCAGTTCTCCATGGCCTGTCCTGCCTTTCTGGATTTTACACTTTTTTCAGATGGCCCTTTTGACCGGGGGGAAGTGAGACTTCATTGTAGTGCAGATTTCCTTTGCAAGCTTGCTTGGTTGGCCAAAAAGGGCGTATGCGTTTTTTCCTGAATATATTCAGGAAAAAACGCATACGCCCTTTTTGGCCAAGTGCATCATTGTGGACGTTCTGCCTCTTTTCCTATGCTTTCAATGCAATTCCAGTCTACCTCCTGAAATCGGTTTCCTGCAATTCTGCCCCGCTTTCAAGTCCTCTTGGCAGCCTTACTTCAGTATATTTTTGGACGATAGCTGTCATTTATAACTCTGCAGGTTTGTGAATTACAGTGCCCCTGAGCTCCTTTCTTCAGCTCGCTTTCTCGTGAGCTGGCCGCAACACCGCAGGATGGCTTCAGGCCCTAATCTGGTTCCGGCACGGCACGCTGAGCCTTTGGTTAATTCCTCTTCCTGGTGGGAAATGAGAGTTAAATTTGCCCGTCCAGACACCTCCAGCTAGTCTGTCATTGGTTCTCCCTATTCCTGTTCATCTTCCGCAGAAATTGCAAACTGGGCCAAACAGGAGGTTAAAGGCACTGACTCTCCAAGTCGGGAGAGTGTTAGTAAAGCGTCTGGAATGTTGCACCCGAGTACCAGGGGACGAAAACTGAGACATATTGGAACACGTCTCCCGATCACACGGTTGATCATACTCTGGGTTCCACATGCATGTTTTAGCTGAAGGAAGAATACCTTAAACCTGGAGAGCTGAGACCCGTGGAATGGGTACCATGCACTATGACTTCAAAGGGTCTTCATTTGCTCACCGAACCTCTCCAATCCTATCACTGCTGCGTTTATGCCCCTGTACACACACTTGATTCTCTTTCAGAGACATAGCAATCCATAGGTTTTAAGATACTTCCTAGTCAGGTACACTCTTAGGCATTTAATATGGGGTGTTGAGTCCATTTCGTTGAGCAAGGAGTAGCTCTTGTCTATTCCATATTTGGCTTAAGGAACTTTATCTGTGCTCATTTCAATCTCTGGTTTTATGCAGCACCCCAACTCACCTTTCCCCTTAAGCAAGCATAAGTTGGGTTTCTAAATTTGAGACCCTGTTCTGTTTTGTAATTCAGTTCCTGTGTAGCCAAGGTTACATTCCGTGTATTAGTGATATCTTATGATGTTTCTTTTCCTGTGTGACTTATTTCAGTTAGAATCATCGTACCTGAATCCACTCATTATGCTGCTACGGGCCTGATGACATAGATTTCATTGCTGAGTGATACTGCATTGTACGTAAGTACCACAACTTCTTTATCCATTTTTCACTTTCTGCGATATTGAACTTGTACCATAAACCAGGTTCTTGTAAACAGAGCCGTCCCAACCTTTGGGGTGGCTGTGTCTTTTGATTTTAATTTCCCTAAGCTATAGGACCATAAGTGGAAGTGCCCTAGGCTCTGTTGCTTTGTTTTTTAGATGTTTCAGGAAACACCATACATTTCTCCCGAGTGGCTGTTGGCAATTTACATCCCGCCCATCAGCATAACAAGGCTCCCAGTTCTCCATGGCCTGTCCTGCCTTTCTGGATTTTACACTTTTTTCAGATGGCCCTTTTGACCGGGGGGAAGTGAGACTTCATTGTAGTGCAGATTTCCTTTGCAAGCTTGCTTGGTTGGCCAAAAAGGGCGTATGCGTTTTTTCCTGAATATATTCAGGAAAAAACGCATACGCCCTTTTTGGCCAAGTGCATCATTGTGGACGTTCTGCCTCTTTTCCTATGCTTTCAATGCAATTCCAGTCTACCTCCTGAAATCGGTTTCCTGCAATTCTGCCCCGCTTTCAAGTCCTCTTGGCAGCCTTACTTCAGTATATTTTTGGACGATAGCTGTCATTTATAACTCTGCAGGTTTGTGAATTACAGTGCCCCTGAGCTCCTTTCTTCAACTCGCTTTCTCGTGAGCTGGCCGCAACACAGCAGGATGGCTTCAGGCCCTAATCTGGTTCCGGCACGGCACGCTAAGCCTTTGGTTAATTCCTCTTCCTGGTGGGAAATGAGAGTTAAATTTGCCCGTCCAGACACCTCCAGCTAGTCTGTCATTGGTTCTCCCTATTCCTGTTCATCTTCCGCAGAAATTGCAAACTGGGCCAAACAGGAGGTTAAAGGCACTGACTCTCCAAGTCAGGAGAGTGTTAGTAAAGCATCTGGAATGTTGCACCCGGGTACCTGGGGACGAAAACTGAGACATATTGGAACACGTCTCCCGATCACACGGTTGATCATACTCTGGGTTCCACATGCATGTTTTAGCTGAAGGAAGAATACCTTAAACCTGGAGAGTTGAGACCCGTGGAATGGGTACCATGAAATATGACTTCAAAGGGTCTTCATTTGCTCACCGAACCTCTCCAATCCTATCACTGCTGCGTTTATGCCCCTGTACACACACTTGATTCTCTTTCAGAGACATAGCAATCCATAGGTTTTAAGATACTTCCTAGTCAGGTACACTCTTAGGCATTTAATATGGGGTGTTGAGTCCATTTCGTTGAGCAAGGAGTAGCTCTTGTCTATTCCATATTTGGCTTAAGGAACTTTATCTGTGCTCATTTCAATCTCTGGTTTTATGCAGCACCCCAACTCACCTTTCCCCTTAAGCAAGCATAAGTTGGTTTTCTAAATTTGAGACCCTGTTCTGTTTTGTAATTCAGTTCCTGTGTAGCCAAGGTTACATTCCGTGTATTAGTGATATCTTATGATGTTTCCTTTCCTGTGTGACTTATTTCAGTTAGAATCATCGTACCTGAATCCACTCATTATGCTGCTACGGGCCTGATGACATAGATTTCATTGCTGAGTGATACTGCATTGTACGTAAGTACCACAACTTCTTTATCCATTTTTCACTTTCTGCGATATTGAACTTGTACCGTAAACCAGGTTCTTGTAAACAGAGCCGTCCCAACCTTTGGGGTGGCTGTGTCTTTTTGATTTTAATTTCCCTAAGCTATAGGACCATAAGTGGAAGTGCCCTAGGCTCTGTTGCTTTGTTTTTTAGATGTTTCAGGAAACACCATACACTTCTCCCGAGTGGCTGTTGGCAATTTACATCCCGCCCATCAGCATAACAAGGCTCCCAGTTCTCCATGGCCTGTCCTGCCTTTCTGGATTTTACACTTTTTTCAGATGGCCCTTTTGAGCGGGGGGAAGTGAGATTTCATTGTAGTGCACATTTCCTTTGCAAGCTTGCTTGGTTGGCCAAAAAGGGCGTATGCGTTTTTTCCTGAATATATTCAGGAAAAAACGCATACGCCCTTTTTGGCCAAGTGCATCATTGTGGACGTTCTGCCTCTTTTCCTATGCTTTCAATGCAATTCCAGTCTACCTCCTGAAATCGGTTTCCTGCAATTCTGCCCCGCTTTCAAGTCCTCTTGGCAGCCTTACTTCAGTATATTTTTGGACGATAGCTGTCATTTATAACTCTGCAGGTTTGTGAATTACAGTGCCCCTGAGCTCCTTTCTTCAACTCGCTTTCTCGTGAGCTGGCCGCAACACCGCAGGATGGCTTCAGGCCCTAATCTTGTTCCGGCACGGCACGCTGAGCCTTTGGTTAATTCCTCTTCCTGGTGGGAAATGAGAGTTAAATTTGCCCGTCCAGACACCTCCAGCTAGTCTCTCATTGGTTCTCCCTATTCCTGTTCATCTTCCGCAGAAATTGCAAACTGGGCCAAACAGGAGGTTAAAGGCACTGACTCTCCAAGTCGGGAGAGTGTTAGTAAAGCGTCTGGAATGTTGCACCCGAGTACCAGGGGACGAAAACTGACACATATTGGAACACGTCTCCCGATCACACGGTTGATCATACTCTGGGTTCCACATGCATGTTTTAGCTGAAGGAAGAATACCTTAAACCTGGAGAGTTGAGACCCGTGGAATGGGTACCATGCAATATGACTTCAAAGGGTCTTCATTTGCTCACCGAACCTCTCCAATCCTATCACTGCTGCGTTTATGCCCCTGTACACACACTTGATTCTCTTTCAGAGACATAGCAATCCATAGGTTTTAAGATACTTCCTAGTCAGGTACACTCTTAGGCATTTAATATGGGGTGTTGAGTCCATTTCGTTGAGCAAGGAGTAGCTCTTGTCTATTCCATATTTGGCTTAAGGAACTTTATCTGTGCTCATTTCAATCTCTGGTTTTATGCAGCACCCCAACTCACCTTTCCCCTTAACCAAGCATAAGTTGGTTTTCTAAATTTGAGACCCTGTTCTGTTTTGTAATTCAGTTCCTGTGTAGCCAAGGTTACATTCCGTGTATTAGTGATATCTTATGATGTTTCTTTTCCTGTGTGACTTATTTCAGTTAGAATCATCGTACCTGAATCCACTCATTATGCTGCTACGGGCCTGATGACATAGATTTCATTGCTGAGTGATACTGCATTGTACGTAAGTACCACAACTTCTTTATCCATTTTTCACTTTCTGCGATATTGAACTTGTACCGTAAACCAGGTTCTTGTAAACAGAGCCGTCCCAACCTTTGGGGTGGCTGTGTCTTTTTGATTTTAATTTCCCTAAGCTATAGGACCATAAGTGGAAGTGCCCTAGGCTCTGTTGCTTTGTTTTTTAGATGTTTCAGGAAACACCATACACTTCTCCCGAGTGGCTGTTGGCAATTTACATCCCGCCCATCAGCATAACAAGGCTCCCAGCTCTCCATGGCCTGTCCTGCCTTTCTGGAGTTTACACATTTTTCAGATGGCCCTTTTGAGCGGGGGGAAGTGAGACTTCATTGTAGTGCAGATTTCCTTTGCAAGCTTGCTTGGTTGGCCAAAAAGGGCGTATGCGTTTTTTCCTGAATATATTCAGGAAAAAACGCATACGCCCTTTTTGGCCAAGTGCATCATTGTGGACGTTCTGCCTCTTTTCCTATGCTTTCAATGCAATTCCAGTCTACCTCCTGAAATCGGTTTCCTGCAATTCTGCCCCGCTTTCAAGTCCTCTTGGCAGCCTTACTTCAGTATATTTTTGGACGATAGCTGTCATTTATAACTCTGCAGGTTTGTGAATTACAGTGCCCCTGAGCTCCTTTCTTCAACTCGCTTTCTCGTGAGCTGGCCGCAACACCGCAGGATGGCTTCAGGCCCTAATCTGGTTCCGGCACGGCACGCTGAGCCTTTGGTTAATTCCTCTTCCTGGTGGGAAATGAGAGTTAAATTTGCCCGTCCAGACACCTCCAGCTAGTCTGTCATTGGTTCTCCCTATTCCTGTTCATCTTCCGCAGAAATTGCAAACTGGGCCAAACAGGAGGTTAAAGGCACTGACTCTCCAAGTCGGGAGAGTGTTAGTAAAGCGTCTGGAATGTTGCACCCGAGTACCTGGGGACGAAAACTGACACATATTGGAACACGTCTCCCGATCACACGGTTGATCATACTCTGGGTTCCACATGCATGTTTTAGCTGAAGGAAGAATACCTTAAACCTGGAGAGTTGAGACCCGTGGAATGGGTACCATGCAATATGACTTCAAAGGGTCTTCATTTGCTCACCGAACCTCTCCAGTCCTATCACTGCTGCGTTTATGCCCCTGTACACACGCTTGATTCTCTTTCGGAGACATAGCAATCCATAGGTTTTAAGATACTTCCTAGTCAGGTACATTCTTAGGTGTTTAATATGGGGTGTTGAATCCATTTCGTTGAGCAAGGAGTAGCTCTTGTCTATTCCATATTTGGCTTAAGGAACTTTATCTGTGCTCATTTCAATCTCTGGTTTTATGCAGCACCCCAACTCACCTTTCCCCTTAAGCAAGCATAAGTTGGTTTTCTAAATTTGAGACCCTGTTCTGTTTTGGAATTCAGTTCCTGTGTAGCCAAGGTTACATTCCGTGTATTAGTGATATCTTATGATGTTTCTTTCTCTGTGTGACTTATTTCAGTTAGAATCATCATACCTGAATCCACTCATTATGCTGCTACGGGCCTGATGACATAGATTTCCTTGCTGAGTGATATTGCATTGTACGTAAGTACCACAACTTCTTTATCCATTTTTCACTTTCTGCGATATTGAACTTGTACCATAAACCAGGTTCTTGTAAACAGAGCCGTCCCAACCTTTGGGGTGGCTGTGTCTTTTGATTTTAATTTCCCTAAGATATAGGACCATAAGTGGAAGTGCCCTAGGCTCTGTTGCTTTGTTTTTTAGATGTTTCAGGAAACACCATACACTTCTCCCGAGTGGCTGTTGGCAATTTACATCCCGCCCATCAGCATAACAAGGCTCCCAGTTCTCCATGGCCTGTCCTGCCTTTCTGGATTTTACACTTTTTTCAGATGGCCCTTTTGACCGGGGGGAAGTGAGACTTCATTGTAGTGCAGATTTCCTTTGCAAGCTTGCTTGGTTGGCCAAAAAGGGCGTATGCGTTTTTTCCTGAATATATTCAGGAAAAAACGCATACGCCCTTTTTGGCCAAGTGCATCATTGTGGACGTTCTGCCTCTTTTCCTATGCTTTAAATGCAATTCCAGTCTACCTCCTGAAATCGGTTTCCTGCAATTCTGCCCCGATTTCAAGTCCTCTTGGCAGCCTTACTTCAGTATATTTTTGGACGATAGCTGTCATTTATAACTCTGCAGGTTTGTGAATTACAGTGCCCCTGAGCTCCTTTCTTCAACTCGCTTTCTCGTGAGCTGGCCGCAACACCGCAGGATGGCTTCAGGCCCTAATCTGGTTCCGGCACGGCACGCTGAGCCTTTGGTTAACTCCTCTTCCTGGTGGGAAATGAGAGTTAAATTTGCCCGTCCAGACACCTCCAGCTAGTCTCTCATTGGTTCTCCCTATTCCTGTTCATCTTCCGCAGAAATTGCAAACTGGGCCAAACAGGAGGTTAAAGGCACTGACTCTCCAAGTCGGGAGAGTGTTAGTAAAGCGTCTGGAATGTTGCACCCGAGTACCTGGGGACGAAAACTGACACATATTGGAACACGTCTCCCGATCACACGGTTGATCATACTCTGGGTTCCACATGCATGTTTTAGCTGAAGGAAGAATACCTTAAACCTGGAGAGTTGAGACCCGTGGAATGGGTACCATGCACTATGACTTCAAAGGGTCTTCATTTGCTCACCGAACCTCTCCAGTCCTATCACTGCTGCGTTTATGCCCCTGTACACACACTTGATTCTCTTTCGGAGACATAGCAATCCATAGGTTTTAAGATACTTCCTAGTCAGGTACACTCTTAGGCGTTTAATATGGGGTGTTGAGTCCATTTCGTTGAGCAAGGAGTAGCTCTTGTCTATTCCATATTTGGCTTAAGGAACTTTATCTGTGCTCATTTCAATCTCTGGTTTTATGCAGCACCCCAACTCACCTTTCCCCTTAAGCAAGCATAAGTTGGTTTTCTAAATTTGAGACCCTGTTCTGTTTTGGAATTCAGTTCCTGTGTAGCCAAGTTTACATTCCGTGTATTAGTGATATCTTATGATGTTTCTTTTTCTGTGTGACTTATTTCAGTTAGAATCATCGTACCTGAATCCACTCATTATGCTGCTACGGGCCTGATGACATAGATTTCATTGCTGAGTGATACTGCATTGTACGTAAGTACCACAACTTCTTTATCCATTTTTCACTTTCTGCGATATTGAACTTGTACCGTAAACCAGGTTCTTGTAAACAGAGCCGTCCCAACCTTTGGGGTGGCTGTGTCTTTTTGATTTTAATTTCCCTAAGCTATAGGACCATAAGTGGAAGTGCCCTAGGCTCTGTTGCTTTGTTTTTTAGATGTTTCAGGAAACACCATACACTTCTCCCGAGTGGCTGTTGGCAATTTACATCCCGCCCATCAGCATAACAAGGCTCCCAGTTCTCCATGGCCTGTCCTGCCTTTCTGGATTTTACACTTTTTTCAGATGGCCCTTTTGACCGGGGGGAAGTGAGACTTCATTGTAGTGCAGATTTCCTTTGCAAGCTTGCTTGGTTGGCCAAAAAGGGCGTATGCGTTTTTTCCTGAATATATTCAGGAAAAAACGCATACGCCCTTTTTGGCCAAGTGCATCATTGTGGACGTTCTGCCTCTTTTCCTATGCTTTAAATGCAATTCCAGTCTACCTCCTGAAATCGGTTTCCTGCAATTCTGCCCCGATTTCAAGTCCTCTTGGCAGCCTTACTTCAGTATATTTTTGGACGATAGCTGTCATTTATAACTCTGCAGGTTTGTGAATTACAGTGCCCCTGAGCTCCTTTCTTCAACTCGCTTTCTCGTGAGCTGGCCGCAACACCGCAGGATGGCTTCAGGCCCTAATCTGGTTCCGGCACGGCACGCTGAGCCTTTGGTTAACTCCTCTTCCTGGTGGGAAATGAGAGTTAAATTTGCCCGTCCAGACACCTCCAGCTAGTCTCTCATTGGTTCTCCCTATTCCTGTTCATCTTCCGCAGAAATTGCAAACTGGGCCAAACAGGAGGTTAAAGGCACTGACTCTCCAAGTCGGGAGAGTGTTAGTAAAGCGTCTGGAATGTTGCACCCGAGTACCTGGGGACGAAAACTGACACATATTGGAACACGTCTCCCGATCACACGGTTGATCATACTCTGGGTTCCACATGCATGTTTTAGCTGAAGGAAGAATACCTTAAACCTGGAGAGTTGAGACCCGTGGAATGGGTACCATGCACTATGACTTCAAAGGGTCTTCATTTGCTCACCGAACCTCTCCAGTCCTATCACTGCTGCGTTTATGCCCCTGTACACACACTTGATTCTCTTTCGGAGACATAGCAATCCATAGGTTTTAAGATACTTCCTAGTCAGGTACACTCTTAGGCGTTTAATATGGGGTGTTGAGTCCATTTCGTTGAGCAAGGAGTAGCTCTTGTCTATTCCATATTTGGCTTAAGGAACTTTATCTGTGCTCATTTCAATCTCTGGTTTTATGCAGCACCCCAACTCACCTTTCCCCTTAAGCAAGCATAAGTTGGTTTTCTAAATTTGAGACCCTGTTCTGTTTTGTAATTCAGTTCCTGTGTAGCCAAGGTTACATTCCGTGTATTAGTGATATCTTATGATGTTTCTTTTCCTGTGTGACTTATTTCAGTTAGAATCATCGTACCTGAATCCACTCATTATGCTGCTACGGGCCTGATGACATAGATTTCATTGCTGAGTGATACTGCATTGTACGTAAGTACCACAACTTCTTTATCCATTTTTCACTTTCTGCGATATTGAACTTGTACCGTAAACCAGGTTCTTGTAAACAGAGCCGTCCCAACCTTTGGGGTGGCTGTGTCTTTTTGATTTTAATTTCCCTAAGCTATAGGACCATAAGTGGAAGTGCCCTAGGCTCTGTTGCTTTGTTTTTTAGATGTTTCAGGAAACACCATACACTTCTCCCGAGTGGCTGTTGGCAATTTACATCCCGCCCATCAGCATAACAAGGCTCCCAGTTCTCCATGGCCTGTCCTGCCTTTCTGGATTTTACACTTTTTTCAGATGGCCCTTTTGACCGGGGGGAAGTGAGACTTCATTGTAGTGCAGATTTCCTTTGCAAGCTTGCTTGGTTGGCCAAAAAGGGCGTATGCGTTTTTTCCTGAATATATTCAGGAAAAAACGCATAGGCACTTTTTGGCCAAGTGCATCATTGTGGACGTTCTGCCTCTTTTCCTATGCTTTCAATGCAATTCCAGTCTACCTCCTGAAATCGGTTTCCTGCAATTCTGCCCCGCTTTCAAGTCCTCTTGGCAGCCTTACTTCAGTATATTTTTGGACGATAGCTGTCATTTATAACTCTGCAGGTTTGTGAATTACAGTGCCCCTGAGCTCCTTTCTTCAAGTCGCTTTCTCGTGAGCTGGCCGCAACACCGCAGGATGGCTTCAGGCCCTAATCTGGTTCCGGCACGGCACGCTGAGCCTTTGGTTAATTCCTCTTCCTGGTGGGAAATGAGAGTTAAATTTGCCCGTCCAGACACCTCCAGCTAGTCTGTCATTGGTTCTCCCTATTCCTGTTCATCTTCCGCAGAAATTGCAAACTGGGCCAAACAGGAGGTTAAAGGCACTGACTCTCCAAGTCGGGAGAGTGTTAGTAAAGCGTCTGGAATGTTGCACCCGAGTACCTGGGGACGAAAACTGACACATATTGGAACACGTCTCCCGCTCACATGGTTGATCATACTCTGGGTTCCACATGCATGTTTTAGCTGAAGGAAGAATCCCTTAAACCTGGAGAGTTGAGACCCGTGGAATGGGTACCATGCAATATGACTTCAAAGGGTCTTCATTTGCTCACCGAACCTCTCCAATCCTATCACTGCTGCGTTTATGCCCCTGTACACACACTTGATTCTCTTTCAGAGACATAGCAATCCATAGGTTTTAAGATACTTCCTAGTCAGGTAAACTCTTAGGCATTTAATATGGGGTGTTGAGTCCATTTCGTTGAGCAAGGAGTAGCTCTTGTCTATTCCATATTTGGCTTAAGGAACTTTATCTGTGCTCATTTCAATCTCTGGTTTTATGCAGCACCCCAACTCACCTTTCCCCTTAAGCAAGCATAAGTTGGTTTTCTAAATTTGAGACCCTGTTCTGTTTTGTAATTCAGTTCCTGTGTAGCCAAGGTTACATTCCGTGTATTAGTGATATCTTATGATGTTTCTTTTCCTGTGTGACTTATTTCAGTTAGAATCATCGTACCTGAATCCACTCATTATGCTGCTACGGGCCTGATGACATAGATTTCATTGCTGAGTGATACTGCATTGTATGTAAGTACCACATCTTCTTTATCCATTTTTCACTTTCTGCGATATTGAACTTGTACCGTAAATCAGGTTCTTGTAAACAGAGCCGTCCCAACCTTTGGGGTGGCTGTGTCTTTTTGATTTTAATTTCCCTAAGCTATAGGACCATAAGTGGAAGTGCCCTAGGCTCTGTTGCTTTGTTTTTTAGATGTTTCAGGAAACACCATACACTTCTCCCGAGTGGCTGTTGGCAATTGACATCCCGCCCATCAGCATAACAAGGCTCCCAGTTCTCCATGGCCTGTCCTGCCTTTCTGGATTTTACACTTTTTTCAGATGGCCCTTTTGACCGGGGGGAAGTGAGACTTCATTGTAGTGCAGATTTCCTTTGCAAGCTTGCTTGGTTGGCCAAAAAGGGCGTATGCGTTTTTTCCTGAATATATTCAGGAAAAAACGCATACGCCCTTTTTGGCCAAGTGCATCATTGTGGACGTTCTGCCTCTTTTCCTATGCTTTCAATGCAATTCCAGTCTACCTCCTGAAATCGGTTTCCTGCAATTCTGCCCCGCTTTCAAGTCCTCTTGGCAGCCTTACTTCAGTATATTTTTGGACGATAGCTGTCATTTATAACTCTGCAGGTTTGTGAATTACAGTGCCCCTGAGCTCCTTTCTTCAACTCGCTTTCTCGTGAGCTGGCCGCAACACCGCAGGATGGCTTCAGGCCCTAATCTGGTTCCGGCACGGCACGCTGAGCCTTTGGTTAATTCCTCTTCCTGGTGGGAAATGAGAGTTAAATTTGCCCGTCCAGACACCTCCAGCTAGTCTCTCATTGGTTCTCCCTATTCCTGTTCATCTTCCGCAGAAATTGCAAACTGGGCCAAACAGGAGGTTAAAGGCACTGACTCTCCAAGTCGGGAGAGTGTTAGTAAAGCGTCTGGAATGTTGCACCCGAGTACCTGGGGACGAAAACTGAGACATATTGGAACACGTCTCCCGATCACACGGTTGATCATACTCTGGGTTCCACATGCATGTTTTAGCTGAAGGAAGAATCCCTTAAACCTGGAGAGTTGAGACCCGTGGAATGGGTACCATGAAATATGACTTCAAAGGGTCTTCATTTGCTCACCGAACCTCTCCAATCCTATCACTGCTGCGTTTATGCCCCTGTACACACACTTGATTCTCTTTCAGAGACATAGCAATCCATAGGTTTTAAGATACTTCCTAGTCAGGTACACTCTTAGGCATTTAATATGGGGTGTTGAGTCCATTTCGTTGAGCAAGGAGTAGCTCTTGTCTATTCCATATTTGGCTTAAGGAACTTTATCTGTGCTCATTTCAATCTCTGGTTTTATGCAGCACCCCAACTCACCTTTCCCCTTAAGCAAGCATAAGTTGGTTTTCTAAATTTGAGACCCTGTTCTGTTTTGGAATTCAGTTCCTGTGTAGCCAAGTTTACATTCCGTGTATTAGTGATATCTTATGATGTTTCTTTTTCTGTGTGACTTATTTCAGTTAGAATCATCGTACCTGAATCCACTCATTATGCTGCTACGGGCCTGATGACATAGATTTCATTGCTGAGTGATACTGCATTGTACGTAAGTACCACAACTTCTTTATCCATTTTTCACTTTCTGCGATATTGAACTTGTACCGTAAACCAGGTTCTTGTAAACAGAGCCGTCCCAACCTTTGGGGTGGCTGTGTCTTTTTGATTTTAATTTCCCTAAGCTATAGGACCATAAGTGGAAGTGCCCTAGGCTCTGTTGCTTTGTTTTTTAGATGTTTCAGGAAACACCATACACTTCTCCCGAGTGGCTGTTGGCAATTTACATCCCGCCCATCAGCATAACAAGGCTCCCAGTTCTCCATGGCCTGTCCTGCCTTTCTGGATTTTACACTTTTTTCAGATGGCCCTTTTGACCGGGGGGAAGTGAGACTTCATTGTAGTGCAGATTTCCTTTGCAAGCTTGCTTGGTTGGCCAAAAAGGGCGTATGCGTTTTTTCCTGAATATATTCAGGAAAAAACGCATACGCCCTTTTTGGCCAAGTGCATCATTGTGGACGTTCTGCCTCTTTTCCTATGCTTTAAATGCAATTCCAGTCTACCTCCTGAAATCGGTTTCCTGCAATTCTGCCCCACTTTCAAGTCCTCTTGGCAGCCTTACTTCAGTATATTTTTGGACGATAGCTGTCATTTATAACTCTGCAGGTTTGTGAATTACAGTGCCCCTGAGCTCCTTTCTTCAACTCGCTTTCTCGTGAGCTGGCCGCAACACCGCAGAATGGCTTCAGGCCCTAATCTGGTTCCGGCACGGCACGCTGAGCCTTTGGTTAATTCCTCTTCCTGGTGGGAAATGAGAGTTAAATTTGCCCGTCCAGACACCTCCAGCTAGTCTGTCATTGGTTCTCCCTATTCCTGTTCATCTTCCGCAGAAATTGCAAACTGGGCCAAACAGGAGGTTAAAGGCACTGACTCTCCAAGTCGGGAGAGTGTTAGTAAAGCGTCTGGAATGTTGCACCCGAGTACCAGGGGACGAAAACTGAGACATATTGGAACACGTCTCCCGATCACACGGTTGATCATACTCTGGGTTCCACATGCATGTTTTAGCTGAAGGAAGAATACCTTAAACCTGGAGAGTTGAGACCCGTGGAATGGGTACCATGCAATATGACTTCAAAGGGTCTTCATTTGCTCACCGAACCTCTCCAATCCTATCACTGCTGCGTTTATGCCCCTGTACACACACTTGATTCTCTTTCAGAGACATAGCAATCCATAGGTTTTAAGATACTTCCTAGTCAGGTACATTCTTAGGTGTTTAATATGGGGTGTTGAATCCATTTCGTTGAGCAAGGAGTAGCTCTTGTCTATTCCATATTTGGCTTAAGGAACTTTATCTGTGCTCATTTCAATCTCTGGTTTTATGCAGCACCCCAACTCACCTTTCCCCTTAAGCAAGCATAAGTTGGTTTTCTAAATTTGAGACCCTGTTCTGTTTTGGAATTCAGTTCCTGTGTAGCCAAGGTTACATTCCGTGTATTAGTGATATCTTATGATGTTTCTTTCTCTGTGTGACTTATTTCAGTTAGAATCATCATACCTGAATCCACTCATTATGCTGCTACGGGCCTGATGACATAGATTTCCTTGCTGAGTGATATTGCATTGTACGTAAGTACCACAACTTCTTTATCCATTTTTCACTTTCTGCGATATTGAACTTGTACCATAAACCAGGTTCTTGTAAACAGAGCCGTCCCAACCTTTGGGGTGGCTGTGTCTTTTGATTTTAATTTCCCTAAGCTATAGGACCATAAGTGGAAGTGCCCTAGGCTCTGTTGCTTTGTTTTTTAGATGTTTCAGGAAACACCATACACTTCTCCCGAGTGGCTGTTGGCAATTTACATCCCGCCCATCAGCATAACAAGGCTCCCAGTTCTCCATGGCCTGTCCTGCCTTTCTGGATTTTACACTTTTTTCAGATGGCCCTTTTGACCGGGGGGAAGTGAGACTTCATTGTAGTGCAGATTTCCTTTGCAAGCTTGCTTGGTTGGCCAAAAAGGGCGTATGCGTTTTTTCCTGAATATATTCAGGAAAAAACGCATACGCCCTTTTTGGCCAAGTGCATCATTGTGGACGTTCTGCCTCTTTTCCTATGCTTTAAATGCAATTCCAGTCTACCTCCTGAAATCGGTTTCCTGCAATTCTGCCCCGATTTCAAGTCCTCTTGGCAGCCTTACTTCAGTATATTTTTGGACGATAGCTGTCATTTATAACTCTGCAGGTTTGTGAATTACAGTGCCCCTGAGCTCCTTTCTTCAACTCGCTTTCTCGTGAGCTGGCCGCAACACCGCAGGATGGCTTCAGGCCCTAATCTGGTTCCGGCACGGCACGCTGAGCCTTTGGTTAACTCCTCTTCCTGGTGGGAAATGAGAGTTAAATTTGCCCGTCCAGACACCTCCAGCTAGTCTCTCATTGGTTCTCCCTATTCCTGTTCATCTTCCGCAGAAATTGCAAACTGGGCCAAACAGGAGGTTAAAGGCACTGACTCTCCAAGTCGGGAGAGTGTTAGTAAAGCGTCTGGAATGTTGCACCCGAGTACCTGGGGACGAAAACTGACACATATTGGAACACGTCTCCCGATCACACGGTTGATCATACTCTGGGTTCCACATGCATGTTTTAGCTGAAGGAAGAATACCTTAAACCTGGAGAGTTGAGACCCGTGGAATGGGTACCATGCACTATGACTTCAAAGGGTCTTCATTTGCTCACCGAACCTCTCCAGTCCTATCACTGCTGCGTTTATGCCCCTGTACACACACTTGATTCTCTTTCGGAGACATAGCAATCCATAGGTTTTAAGATACTTCCTAGTCAGGTACACTCTTAGGCGTTTAATATGGGGTGTTGAGTCCATTTCGTTGAGCAAGGAGTAGCTCTTGTCTATTCCATATTTGGCTTAAGGAACTTTATCTGTGCTCATTTCAATCTCTGGTTTTATGCAGCACCCCAACTCACCTTTCCCCTTAAGCAAGCATAAGTTGGTTTTCTAAATTTGAGACCCTGTTCTGTTTTGGAATTCAGTTCCTGTGTAGCCAAGTTTACATTCCGTGTATTAGTGATATCTTATGATGTTTCTTTTTCTGTGTGACTTATTTCAGTTAGAATCATCGTACCTGAATCCACTCATTATGCTGCTACGGGCCTGATGACATAGATTTCATTGCTGAGTGATACTGCATTGTACGTAAGTACCACAACTTCTTTATCCATTTTTCACTTTCTGCGATATTGAACTTGTACCGTAAACCAGGTTCTTGTAAACAGAGCCGTCCCAACCTTTGGGGTGGCTGTGTCTTTTTGATTTTAATTTCCCTAAGCTATAGGACCATAAGTGGAAGTGCCCTAGGCTCTGTTGCTTTGTTTTTTAGATGTTTCAGGAAACACCATACACTTCTCCCGAGTGGCTGTTGGCAATTTACATCCCGCCCATCAGCATAACAAGGCTCCCAGTTCTCCATGGCCTGTCCTGCCTTTCTGGATTTTACACTTTTTTCAGATGGCCCTTTTGACCGGGGGGAAGTGAGACTTCATTGTAGTGCAGATTTCCTTTGCAAGCTTGCTTGGTTGGCCAAAAAGGGCGTATGCGTTTTTTCCTGAATATATTCAGGAAAAAACGCATACGCCCTTTTTGGCCAAGTGCATCATTGTGGACGTTCTGCCTCTTTTCCTATGCTTTAAATGCAATTCCAGTCTACCTCCTGAAATCGGTTTCCTGCAATTCTGCCCCGATTTCAAGTCCTCTTGGCAGCCTTACTTCAGTATATTTTTGGACGATAGCTGTCATTTATAACTCTGCAGGTTTGTGAATTACAGTGCCCCTGAGCTCCTTTCTTCAACTCGCTTTCTCGTGAGCTGGCCGCAACACCGCAGGATGGCTTCAGGCCCTAATCTGGTTCCGGCACGGCACGCTGAGCCTTTGGTTAACTCCTCTTCCTGGTGGGAAATGAGAGTTAAATTTGCCCGTCCAGACACCTCCAGCTAGTCTCTCATTGGTTCTCCCTATTCCTGTTCATCTTCCGCAGAAATTGCAAACTGGGCCAAACAGGAGGTTAAAGGCACTGACTCTCCAAGTCGGGAGAGTGTTAGTAAAGCGTCTGGAATGTTGCACCCGAGTACCTGGGGACGAAAACTGACACATATTGGAACACGTCTCCCGATCACACGGTTGATCATACTCTGGGTTCCACATGCATGTTTTAGCTGAAGGAAGAATACCTTAAACCTGGAGAGTTGAGACCCGTGGAATGGGTACCATGCACTATGACTTCAAAGGGTCTTCATTTGCTCACCGAACCTCTCCAGTCCTATCACTGCTGCGTTTATGCCCCTGTACACACACTTGATTCTCTTTCGGAGACATAGCAATCCATAGGTTTTAAGATACTTCCTAGTCAGGTACACTCTTAGGCGTTTAATATGGGGTGTTGAGTCCATTTCGTTGAGCAAGGAGTAGCTCTTGTCTATTCCATATTTGGCTTAAGGAACTTTATCTGTGCTCATTTCAATCTCTGGTTTTATGCAGCACCCCAACTCACCTTTCCCCTTAAGCAAGCATAAGTTGGTTTTCTAAATTTGAGACCCTGTTCTGTTTTGTAATTCAGTTCCTGTGTAGCCAAGGTTACATTCCGTGTATTAGTGATATCTTATGATGTTTCTTTTCCTGTGTGACTTATTTCAGTTAGAATCATCGTACCTGAATCCACTCATTATGCTGCTACGGGCCTGATGACATAGATTTCCTTGCTGAGTGATACTGCATTGTACCTAAGTACCACAACTTCTTTATCCATTTTTCACTTTCTGCGATATTGAACTTGTACCGTAAACCAGGTTCTTGTAAACAGAGCCGTCCCAACCTTTGGGGTGGCTGTGTCTTTTTGATTTTAATTTCCCTAAGCTATAGGACCATAAGTGGAAGTGCCCTAGGCTCTGTTGCTTTGTTTTTTAGATGTTTCAGGAAACACCATACACTTCTCCCGAGTGGCTGTTGGCAATTTACATCCCGCCCATCAGCATAACAAGGCTCCCAGTTCTCCATGGCCTGTCCTGCCTTTCTGGATTTTACACTTTTTTCAGATGGCCCTTTTGACCGGGGGGAAGTGAGACTTCATTGTAGTGCAGATTTCCTTTGCAAGCTTGCTTGGTTGGCCAAAAAGGGCGTATGCGTTTTTTCCTGAATATATTCAGGAAAAAACGCATAGGCACTTTTTGGCCAAGTGCATCATTGTGGACGTTCTGCCTCTTTTCCTATGCTTTAAATGCAATTCCAGTCTACCTCCTGAAATCGGTTTCCTGCAATTCTGCCCCGCTTTCAAGTCCTCTTGGCAGCCTTACTTCAGTATATTTTTGGACGATAGCTGTCATTTATAACTCTGCAGGTTTGTGAATTACAGTGCCCCTGAGCTCCTTTCTTCAAGTCGCTTTCTCGTGAGCTGGCCGCAACACCGCAGGATGGCTTCAGGCCCTAATCTGGTTCCGGCACGGCACGCTGAGCCTTTGGTTAATTCCTCTTCCTGGTGGGAAATGAGAGTTAAATTTGCCCGTCCAGACACCTCCAGCTAGTCTGTCATTGGTTCTCCCTATTCCTGTTCATCTTCCGCAGAAATTGCAAACTGGGCCAAACAGGAGGTTAAAGGCACTGACTCTCCAAGTCGGGAGAGTGTTAGTAAAGCGTCTGGAATGTTGCACCCGAGTACCTGGGGACGAAAACTGACACATATTGGAACACGTCTCCCGCTCACATGGTTGATCATACTCTGGGTTCCACATGCATGTTTTAGCTGAAGGAAGAATCCCTTAAACCTGGAGAGTTGAGACCCGTGGAATGGGTACCATGCAATATGACTTCAAAGGGTCTTCATTTGCTCACCGAACCTCTCCAATCCTATCACTGCTGCGTTTATGCCCCTGTACACACACTTGATTCTCTTTCAGAGACATAGCAATCCATAGGTTTTAAGATACTTCCTAGTCAGGTAAACTCTTAGGCATTTAATATGGGGTGTTGAGTCCATTTCGTTGAGCAAGGAGTAGCTCTTGTCTATTCCATATTTGGCTTAAGGAACTTTATCTGTGCTCATTTCAATCTCTGGTTTTATGCAGCACCCCAACTCACCTTTCCCCTTAAGCAAGCATAAGTTGGTTTTCTAAATTTGAGACCCTGTTCTGTTTTGTAATTCAGTTCCTGTGTAGCCAAGGTTACATTCCGTGTATTAGTGATATCTTATGATGTTTCTTTTCCTGTGTGACTTATTTCAGTTAGAATCATCGTACCTGAATCCACTCATTATGCTGCTACGGGCCTGATGACATAGATTTCATTGCTGAGTGATACTGCATTGTATGTAAGTACCACATCTTCTTTATCCATTTTTCACTTTCTGCGATATTGAACTTGTACCGTAAATCAGGTTCTTGTAAACAGAGCCGTCCCAACCTTTGGGGTGGCTGTGTCTTTTTGATTTTAATTTCCCTAAGCTATAGGACCATAAGTGGAAGTGCCCTAGGCTCTGTTGCTTTGTTTTTTAGATGTTTCAGGAAACACCATACACTTCTCCCGAGTGGCTGTTGGCAATTGACATCCCGCCCATCAGCATAACAAGGCTCCCAGTTCTCCATGGCCTGTCCTGCCTTTCTGGATTTTACACTTTTTTCAGATGGCCCTTTTGACCGGGGGGAAGTGAGACTTCATTGTAGTGCAGATTTCCTTTGCAAGCTTGCTTGGTTGGCCAAAAAGGGCGTATGCGTTTTTTCCTGAATATATTCAGGAAAAAACGCATACGCCCTTTTTGGCCAAGTGCATCATTGTGGACGTTCTGCCTCTTTTCCTATGCTTTCAATGCAATTCCAGTCTACCTCCTGAAATCGGTTTCCTGCAATTCTGCCCCGCTTTCAAGTCCTCTTGGCAGCCTTACTTCAGTATATTTTTGGACGATAGCTGTCATTTATAACTCTGCAGGTTTGTGAATTACAGTGCCCCTGAGCTCCTTTCTTCAAGTCGCTTTCTCGTGAGCTGGCCGCAACACCGCAGGATGGCTTCAGGCCCTAATCTGGTTCCGGCACGGCACGCTGAGCCTTTGGTTAATTCCTCTTCCTGGTGGGAAATGAGAGTTAAATTTGCCCGTCCAGACACCTCCAGCTAGTCTCTCATTGGTTCTCCCTATTCCTGTTCATCTTCCGCAGAAATTGCAAACTGGGCCAAACAGGAGGTTAAAGGCACTGACTCTCCAAGTCGGGAGAGTGTTAGTAAAGCGTCTGGAATGTTGCACCCGAGTACCTGGGGACGAAAACTGAGACATATTGGAACACGTCTCCCGATCACACGGTTGATCATACTCTGGGTTCCACATGCATGTTTTAGCTGAAGGAAGAATCCCTTAAACCTGGAGAGTTGAGACCCGTGGAATGGGTACCATGAAATATGACTTCAAAGGGTCTTCATTTGCTCACCGAACCTCTCCAATCCTATCACTGCTGCGTTTATGCCCCTGTACACACACTTGATTCTCTTTCAGAGACATAGCAATCCATAGGTTTTAAGATACTTCCTAGTCAGGTACACTCTTAGGCATTTAATATGGGGTGTTGAGTCCATTTCGTTGAGCAAGGAGTAGCTCTTGTCTATTCCATATTTGGCTTAAGGAACTTTATCTGTGCTCATTTCAATCTCTGGTTTTATGCAGCACCCCAACTCACCTTTCCCCTTAAGCAAGCATAAGTTGGTTTTCTAAATTTGAGACCCTGTTCTGTTTTGGAATTCAGTTCCTGTGTAGCCAAGTTTACATTCCGTGTATTAGTGATATCTTATGATGTTTCTTTTTCTGTGTGACTTATTTCAGTTAGAATCATCGTACCTGAATCCACTCATTATGCTGCTACGGGCCTGATGACATAGATTTCATTGCTGAGTGATACTGCATTGTACGTAAGTACCACAACTTCTTTATCCATTTTTCACTTTCTGCGATATTGAACTTGTACCGTAAACCAGGTTCTTGTAAACAGAGCCGTCCCAACCTTTGGGGTGGCTCTGTCTTTTTGATTTTAATTTCCCTAAGCTATAGGACCATAAGTGGAAGTGCCCTAGGCTCTGTTGCTTTGTTTTTTAGATGTTTCAGGAAACACCATACACTTCTCCCGAGTGGCTGTTGGCAATTTACATCCCGCCCATCAGCATAACAAGGCTCCCAGTTCTCCATGGCCTGTCCTGCCTTTCTGGATTTTACACTTTTTTCAGATGGCCCTTTTGACCGGGGGGAAGTGAGACTTCATTGTAGTGCAGATTTCCTTTGCAAGCTTGCTTGGTTGGCCAAAAAGTGCGTATGCGTTTTTTCCTGAATATATTCAGGAAAAAACGCATACGCCCTTTTTGGCCAAGTGCATCATTGTGGACGTTCTGCCTCTTTTCCTATGCTTTAAATGCAATTCCAGTCTACCTCCTGAAATCGGTTTCCTGCAATTCTGCCCCACTTTCAAGTCCTCTTGGCAGCCTTACTTCAGTATATTTTTGGACGATAGCTGTCATTTATAACTCTGCAGGTTTGTGAATTACAGTGCCCCTGAGCTCCTTTCTTCAACTCGCTTTCTCGTGAGCTGGCCGCAACACCGCAGAATGGCTTCAGGCCCTAATCTGGTTCCGGCACGGCACGCTGAGCCTTTGGTTAATTCCTCTTCCTGGTGGGAAATGAGAGTTAAATTTGCCCGTCCAGACACCTCCAGCTAGTCTGTCATTGGTTCTCCCTATTCCTGTTCATCTTCCGCAGAAATTGCAAACTGGGCCAAACAGGAGGTTAAAGGCACTGACTCTCCAAGTCGGGAGAGTGTTAGTAAAGCGTCTGGAATGTTGCACCCGAGTACCAGGGGACGAAAACTGAGACATATTGGAACACGTCTCCCGATCACACGGTTGATCATACTCTGGGTTCCACATGCATGTTTTAGCTGAAGGAAGAATACCTTAAACCTGGAGAGTTGAGACCCGTGGAATGGGTACCATGCAATATGACTTCAAAGGGTCTTCATTTGCTCACCGAACCTCTCCAATCCTATCACTGCTGCGTTTATGCCCCTGTACACACACTTGATTCTCTTTCAGAGACATAGCAATCCATAGGTTTTAAGATACTTCCTAGTCAGGTACACTCTTAGGCATTTAATATGGGGTGTTGAGTCCATTTCGTTGAGCAAGGAGTAGCTCTTGTCTATTCCATATTTGGCTTAAGGAAATTTATCTGTGCTCATTTCAATCTCTGGTTTTATGCAGCACCCCAACTCACCTTTCCCCTTAAGCAAGCATATGTTGGGTTTCTAAATTAGAGACCCTGTTCTGTTTTGTAATTCAGTTCCTGTGTAGCCAAGTTTACATTCCGTGTATTAGTGATATCTTATGATGTTTCTTTTTCTGTGTGACTTATTTCAGTTAGAATCATCGTACCTGAATCCACTCATTATGCTGCTACGGGCCTGATGACATAGATTTCATTGCTGAGTGATATTGCATTGTACGTAAGTACCACAACTTCTTTATCCATTTTTCACTTTCTGCGATATTGAACTTGTACCGTAAACCAGGTTCTTGTAAACAGAGCCCCCTAACCTTTGGGGTGCCTGTGTCTTTTGATTTTAATTTCCCTAAGCTATAGGACCATAAGTGGAAGTGCCCTAGGCTCTGTTGCTTTGTTTTTTAGATGTTTCAGGAAACACCATACACTTCTCCCGAGTGGCTGTTGGCAATTTACATCCCGCCCATCAGCATAACAAGGCTCCCAGTTCTCCATGGCCTGTCCTGCCTTTCTGGATTTTACACTTTTTTCAGATGGCCCTTTTGACCGGTGGGAAGTGAGACTTCATTGTAGTGCAGATTTCCTTTGCAAGCTTGCTTGGTTGGCCAAAAAGGGCGTATGCGTTTTATCCTGAATATATTCAGGAAAAAACGCATACGCCCTTTTTGGCCAAGTGCATCATTGTGGACGTTCTGCCTCTTTTCCTATGCTTTAAATGCAATTCCAGTCTACCTCCTGAAATCGGTTTCCTGCAATTCTGCCCCGCTTTCAAGTCCTCTTGGCAGCCTTACTTCAGTATATTTTTGGACGATAGCTGTCATTTATACCTCTGCAGGTTTGTGAATTACAGTGCCCCTGAGCTCCTTTCTTCAACTCGCTTTCTCGTGAGCTGGCCACAACCCCGCAGGATGGCTTCAGGCCCTAATCTGGTTCCGGCACGGCACGCTGAGCCTTTGGTTAATTCCTCTTCCTGGTGGGAAATGAGAGTTAAATTTGCCCGTCCAGACACCTCCAGCTAGTCTGTCATTGGTTCTCCCTATTCCTGTTCATCTTCCGCAGAAATTGCAAACTGGGCCAAACAGGAGGTTAAAGGCACTGACTCTCCAAGTCGGGAGAGTGTTAGTAAAGCGTCTGGAATGTTGCACCCGAGTACCAGGGGACGAAAACTGAGACATATTGGAACACGTCTCCCGATCACACGGTTGATCATACTCTGGGTTCCACATGCATGTTTTAGCTGAAGGAAGAATACCTTAAACCTGGAGAGTTGAGACCCGTGGAATGGGTACCATGCAATATGACTTCAAAGGGTCTTCATTTGCTCACCGAACCTCTCCAATCCTATCACTGCTGCGTTTATGCCCCTGTACACACACTTGATTCTCTTTCAGAGACATAGCAATCCATAGGTTTTAAGATACTTCCTAGTCAGGTACATTCTTAGGTGTTTAATATGGGGTGTTGAATCCATTTCGTTGAGCAAGGAGTAGCTCTTGTCTATTCCATATTTGGCTTAAGGAACTTTATCTGTGCTCATTTCAATCTCTGGTTTTATGCAGCACCCCAACTCACCTTTCCCCTTAAGCAAGCATAAGTTGGTTTTCTAAATTTGAGACCCTGTTCTGTTTTGGAATTCAGTTCCTGTGTAGCCAAGGTTACATTCCGTGTATTAGTGATATCTTATGATGTTTCTTTCTCTGTGTGACTTATTTCAGTTAGAATCATCATACCTGAATCCACTCATTATGCTGCTACGGGCCTGATGACATAGATTTCCTTGCTGAGTGATATTGCATTGTACGTAAGTACCACAACTTCTTTATCCATTTTTCACTTTCTGCGATATTGAACTTGTACCATAAACCAGGTTCTTGTAAACAGAGCCGTCCCAACCTTTGGGGTGGCTGTGTCTTTTGATTTTAATTTCCCTAAGCTATAGGACCATAAGTGGAAGTGCCCTAGGCTCTGTTGCTTTGTTTTTTAGATGTTTCAGGAAACACCATACACTTCTCCCGAGTGGCTGTTGGCAATTTACATCCCGCCCATCAGCATAACAAGGCTCCCAGTTCTCCATGGCCTGTCCTGCCTTTCTGGATTTTACACTTTTTTCAGATGGCCCTTTTGACCGGGGGGAAGTGAGACTTCATTGTAGTGCAGATTTCCTTTGCAAGCTTGCTTGGTTGGCCAAAAAGGGCGTATGCGTTTTTTCCTGAATATATTCAGGAAAAAACGCATACGCCCTTTTTGGCCAAGTGCATCATTGTGGACGTTCTGCCTCTTTTCCTATGCTTTAAATGCAATTCCAGTCTACCTCCTGAAATCGGTTTCCTGCAATTCTGCCCCGATTTCAAGTCCTCTTGGCAGCCTTACTTCAGTATATTTTTGGACGATAGCTGTCATTTATAACTCTGCAGGTTTGTGAATTACAGTGCCCCTGAGCTCCTTTCTTCAACTCGCTTTCTCGTGAGCTGGCCGCAACACCGCAGGATGGCTTCAGGCCCTAATCTGGTTCCGGCACGGCACGCTGAGCCTTTGGTTAACTCCTCTTCCTGGTGGGAAATGAGAGTTAAATTTGCCCGTCCAGACACCTCCAGCTAGTCTCTCATTGGTTCTCCCTATTCCTGTTCATCTTCCGCAGAAATTGCAAACTGGGCCAAACAGGAGGTTAAAGGCACTGACTCTCCAAGTCGGGAGAGTGTTAGTAAAGCGTCTGGAATGTTGCACCCGAGTACCTGGGGACGAAAACTGACACATATTGGAACACGTCTCCCGATCACACGGTTGATCATACTCTGGGTTCCACATGCATGTTTTAGCTGAAGGAAGAATACCTTAAACCTGGAGAGTTGAGACCCGTGGAATGGGTACCATGCACTATGACTTCAAAGGGTCTTCATTTGCTCACCGAACCTCTCCAGTCCTATCACTGCTGCGTTTATGCCCCTGTACACACACTTGATTCTCTTTCGGAGACATAGCAATCCATAGGTTTTAAGATACTTCCTAGTCAGGTACACTCTTAGGCGTTTAATATGGGGTGTTGAGTCCATTTCGTTGAGCAAGGAGTAGCTCTTGTCTATTCCATATTTGGCTTAAGGAACTTTATCTGTGCTCATTTCAATCTCTGGTTTTATGCAGCACCCCAACTCACCTTTCCCCTTAAGCAAGCATAAGTTGGTTTTCTAAATTTGAGACCCTGTTCTGTTTTGGAATTCAGTTCCTGTGTAGCCAAGTTTACATTCCGTGTATTAGTGATATCTTATGATGTTTCTTTTTCTGTGTGACTTATTTCAGTTAGAATCATCGTACCTGAATCCACTCATTATGCTGCTACGGGCCTGATGACATAGATTTCATTGCTGAGTGATACTGCATTGTACGTAAGTACCACAACTTCTTTATCCATTTTTCACTTTCTGCGATATTGAACTTGTACCGTAAACCAGGTTCTTGTAAACAGAGCCGTCCCAACCTTTGGGGTGGCTGTGTCTTTTTGATTTTAATTTCCCTAAGCTATAGGACCATAAGTGGAAGTGCCCTAGGCTCTGTTGCTTTGTTTTTTAGATGTTTCAGGAAACACCATACACTTCTCCCGAGTGGCTGTTGGCAATTTACATCCCGCCCATCAGCATAACAAGGCTCCCAGTTCTCCATGGCCTGTCCTGCCTTTCTGGATTTTACACTTTTTTCAGATGGCCCTTTTGACCGGGGGGAAGTGAGACTTCATTGTAGTGCAGATTTCCTTTGCAAGCTTGCTTGGTTGGCCAAAAAGGGCGTATGCGTTTTTTCCTGAATATATTCAGGAAAAAACGCATACGCCCTTTTTGGCCAAGTGCATCATTGTGGACGTTCTGCCTCTTTTCCTATGCTTTAAATGCAATTCCAGTCTACCTCCTGAAATCGGTTTCCTGCAATTCTGCCCCGATTTCAAGTCCTCTTGGCAGCCTTACTTCAGTATATTTTTGGACGATAGCTGTCATTTATAACTCTGCAGGTTTGTGAATTACAGTGCCCCTGAGCTCCTTTCTTCAACTCGCTTTCTCGTGAGCTGGCCGCAACACCGCAGGATGGCTTCAGGCCCTAATCTGGTTCCGGCACGGCACGCTGAGCCTTTGGTTAACTCCTCTTCCTGGTGGGAAATGAGAGTTAAATTTGCCCGTCCAGACACCTCCAGCTAGTCTCTCATTGGTTCTCCCTATTCCTGTTCATCTTCCGCAGAAATTGCAAACTGGGCCAAACAGGAGGTTAAAGGCACTGACTCTCCAAGTCGGGAGAGTGTTAGTAAAGCGTCTGGAATGTTGCACCCGAGTACCTGGGGACGAAAACTGACACATATTGGAACACGTCTCCCGATCACACGGTTGATCATACTCTGGGTTCCACATGCATGTTTTAGCTGAAGGAAGAATACCTTAAACCTGGAGAGTTGAGACCCGTGGAATGGGTACCATGCACTATGACTTCAAAGGGTCTTCATTTGCTCACCGAACCTCTCCAGTCCTATCACTGCTGCGTTTATGCCCCTGTACACACACTTGATTCTCTTTCGGAGACATAGCAATCCATAGGTTTTAAGATACTTCCTAGTCAGGTACACTCTTAGGCGTTTAATATGGGGTGTTGAGTCCATTTCGTTGAGCAAGGAGTAGCTCTTGTCTATTCCATATTTGGCTTAAGGAACTTTATCTGTGCTCATTTCAATCTCTGGTTTTATGCAGCACCCCAACTCACCTTTCCCCTTAAGCAAGCATAAGTTGGTTTTCTAAATTTGAGACCCTGTTCTGTTTTGTAATTCA
The DNA here is from genome assembly GCF_949774975.1 of Lagenorhynchus albirostris. Taxonomy (NCBI): domain Eukaryota; kingdom Metazoa; phylum Chordata; class Mammalia; order Artiodactyla; family Delphinidae; genus Lagenorhynchus; species Lagenorhynchus albirostris. Next base: position 685,989 of record NW_026783521.1, on the reverse strand, counting down.
GTTCCTGTGTAGCCAAGGTTACATTCCGTGTATTAGTGATATCTTATGATGTTTCTTTTCCTGTGTGACTTATTTCAGTTAGAATCATCGTACCTGAATCCACTCATTATGCTGCTACGGGCCTGATGACATAGATTTCATTGCTGAGTGATACTGCATTGTACCTAAGTACCACAACTTCTTTATCCATTTTTCACTTTCTGCGATATTGAACTTGTACCGTAAACCAGGTTCTTGTAAACAGAGCCGTCCCAACCTTTGGGGTGGCTGTGTCTTTTTGATTTTAATTTCCCTAAGCTATAGGACCATAAGTGGAAGTGCCCTAGGCTCTGTTGCTTTGTTTTTTAGATGTTTCAGGAAACACCATACACTTCTCCCGAGTGGCTGTTGGCAATTTACATCCCGCCCATCAGCATAACAAGGCTCCCAGTTCTCCATGGCCTGTCCTGCCTTTCTGGATTTTACACTTTTTTCAGATGGCCCTTTTGACCGGGGGGAAGTGAGACTTCATTGTAGTGCAGATTTCCTTTGCAAGCTTGCTTGGTTGGCCAAAAAGGGCGTATGCGTTTTTTCCTGAATATATTCAGGAAAAAACGCATAGGCACTTTTTGGCCAAGTGCATCATTGTGGACGTTCTGCCTCTTTTCCTATGCTTTAAATGCAATTCCAGTCTACCTCCTGAAATCGGTTTCCTGCAATTCTGCCCCGCTTTCAAGTCCTCTTGGCAGCCTTACTTCAGTATATTTTTGGACGATAGCTGTCATTTATAACTCTGCAGGTTTGTGAATTACAGTGCCCCTGAGCTCCTTTCTTCAAGTCGCTTTCTCGTGAGCTGGCCGCAACACCGCAGGATGGCTTCAGGCCCTAATCTGGTTCCGGCACGGCACGCTGAGCCTTTGGTTAATTCCTCTTCCTGGTGGGAAATGAGAGTTAAATTTGCCCGTCCAGACACCTCCAGCTAGTCTGTCATTGGTTCTCCCTATTCCTGTTCATCTTCCGCAGAAATTGCAAACTGGGCCAAACAGGAGGTTAAAGGCACTGACTCTCCAAGTCGGGAGAGTGTTAGTAAAGCGTCTGGAATGTTGCACCCGAGTACCTGGGGACGAAAACTGACACATATTGGAACACGTCTCCCGCTCACATGGTTGATCATACTCTGGGTTCCACATGCATGTTTTAGCTGAAGGAAGAATCCCTTAAACCTGGAGAGTTGAGACCCGTGGAATGGGTACCATGCAATATGACTTCAAAGGGTCTTCATTTGCTCACCGAACCTCTCCAATCCTATCACTGCTGCGTTTATGCCCCTGTACACACACTTGATTCTCTTTCAGAGACATAGCAATCCATAGGTTTTAAGATACTTCCTAGTCAGGTAAACTCTTAGGCATTTAATATGGGGTGTTGAGTCCATTTCGTTGAGCAAGGAGTAGCTCTTGTCTATTCCATATTTGGCTTAAGGAACTTTATCTGTGCTCATTTCAATCTCTGGTTTTATGCAGCACCCCAACTCACCTTTCCCCTTAAGCAAGCATAAGTTGGTTTTCTAAATTTGAGACCCTGTTCTGTTTTGTAATTCAGTTCCTGTGTAGCCAAGGTTACATTCCGTGTATTAGTGATATCTTATGATGTTTCTTTTCCTGTGTGACTTATTTCAGTTAGAATCATCGTACCTGAATCCACTCATTATGCTGCTACGGGCCTGATGACATAGATTTCATTGCTGAGTGATACTGCATTGTACCTAAGTACCACAACTTCTTTATCCATTTTTCACTTTCTGCGATATTGAACTTGTACCGTAAACCAGGTTCTTGTAAACAGAGCCGTCCCAACCTTTGGGGTGGCTGTGTCTTTTTGATTTTAATTTCCCTAAGCTATAGGACCATAAGTGGAAGTGCCCTAGGCTCTGTTGCTTTGTTTTTTAGATGTTTCAGGAAACACCATACACTTCTCCCGAGTGGCTGTTGGCAATTGACATCCCGCCCATCAGCATAACAAGGCTCCCAGTTCTCCATGGCCTGTCCTGCCTTTCTGGATTTTACACTTTTTTCAGATGGCCCTTTTGACCGGGGGGAAGTGAGACTTCATTGTAGTGCAGATTTCCTTTGCAAGCTTGCTTGGTTGGCCAAAAAGGGCGTATGCGTTTTTTCCTGAATATATTCAGGAAAAAACGCATACGCCCTTTTTGGCCAAGTGCATCATTGTGGACGTTCTGCCTCTTTTCCTATGCTTTCAATGCAATTCCAGTCTACCTCCTGAAATCGGTTTCCTGCAATTCTGCCCCGCTTTCAAGTCCTCTTGGCAGCCTTACTTCAGTATATTTTTGGACGATAGCTGTCATTTATAACTCTGCAGGTTTGTGAATTACAGTGCCCCTGAGCTCCTTTCTTCAAGTCGCTTTCTCGTGAGCTGGCCGCAACACCGCAGGATGGCTTCAGGCCCTAATCTGGTTCCGGCACGGCACGCTGAGCCTTTGGTTAATTCCTCTTCCTGGTGGGAAATGAGAGTTAAATTTGCCCGTCCAGACACCTCCAGCTAGTCTCTCATTGGTTCTCCCTATTCCTGTTCATCTTCCGCAGAAATTGCAAACTGGGCCAAACAGGAGGTTAAAGGCACTGACTCTCCAAGTCGGGAGAGTGTTAGTAAAGCGTCTGGAATGTTGCACCCGAGTACCTGGGGACGAAAACTGAGACATATTGGAACACGTCTCCCGATCACACGGTTGATCATACTCTGGGTTCCACATGCATGTTTTAGCTGAAGGAAGAATCCCTTAAACCTGGAGAGTTGAGACCCGTGGAATGGGTACCATGAAATATGACTTCAAAGGGTCTTCATTTGCTCACCGAACCTCTCCAATCCTATCACTGCTGCGTTTATGCCCCTGTACACACACTTGATTCTCTTTCAGAGACATAGCAATCCATAGGTTTTAAGATACTTCCTAGTCAGGTACACTCTTAGGCATTTAATATGGGGTGTTGAGTCCATTTCGTTGAGCAAGGAGTAGCTCTTGTCTATTCCATATTTGGCTTAAGGAACTTTATCTGTGCTCATTTCAATCTCTGGTTTTATGCAGCACCCCAACTCACCTTTCCCCTTAAGCAAGCATAAGTTGGTTTTCTAAATTTGAGACCCTGTTCTGTTTTGGAATTCAGTTCCTGTGTAGCCAAGTTTACATTCCGTGTATTAGTGATATCTTATGATGTTTCTTTTTCTGTGTGACTTATTTCAGTTAGAATCATCGTACCTGAATCCACTCATTATGCTGCTACGGGCCTGATGACATAGATTTCATTGCTGAGTGATACTGCATTGTACGTAAGTACCACAACTTCTTTATCCATTTTTCACTTTCTGCGATATTGAACTTGTACCGTAAACCAGGTTCTTGTAAACAGAGCCGTCCCAACCTTTGGGGTGGCTCTGTCTTTTTGATTTTAATTTCCCTAAGCTATAGGACCATAAGTGGAAGTGCCCTAGGCTCTGTTGCTTTGTTTTTTAGATGTTTCAGGAAACACCATACACTTCTCCCGAGTGGCTGTTGGCAATTTACATCCCGCCCATCAGCATAACAAGGCTCCCAGTTCTCCATGGCCTGTCCTGCCTTTCTGGATTTTACACTTTTTTCAGATGGCCCTTTTGACCGGGGGGAAGTGAGACTTCATTGTAGTGCAGATTTCCTTTGCAAGCTTGCTTGGTTGGCCAAAAAGTGCGTATGCGTTTTTTCCTGAATATATTCAGGAAAAAACGCATACGCCCTTTTTGGCCAAGTGCATCATTGTGGACGTTCTGCCTCTTTTCCTATGCTTTAAATGCAATTCCAGTCTACCTCCTGAAATCGGTTTCCTGCAATTCTGCCCCACTTTCAAGTCCTCTTGGCAGCCTTACTTCAGTATATTTTTGGACGATAGCTGTCATTTATAACTCTGCAGGTTTGTGAATTACAGTGCCCCTGAGCTCCTTTCTTCAACTCGCTTTCTCGTGAGCTGGCCGCAACACCGCAGAATGGCTTCAGGCCCTAATCTGGTTCCGGCACGGCACGCTGAGCCTTTGGTTAATTCCTCTTCCTGGTGGGAAATGAGAGTTAAATTTGCCCGTCCAGACACCTCCAGCTAGTCTGTCATTGGTTCTCCCTATTCCTGTTCATCTTCCGCAGAAATTGCAAACTGGGCCAAACAGGAGGTTAAAGGCACTGACTCTCCAAGTCGGGAGAGTGTTAGTAAAGCGTCTGGAATGTTGCACCCGAGTACCAGGGGACGAAAACTGAGACATATTGGAACACGTCTCCCGATCACACGGTTGATCATACTCTGGGTTCCACATGCATGTTTTAGCTGAAGGAAGAATACCTTAAACCTGGAGAGTTGAGACCCGTGGAATGGGTACCATGCAATATGACTTCAAAGGGTCTTCATTTGCTCACCGAACCTCTCCAATCCTATCACTGCTGCGTTTATGCCCCTGTACACACACTTGATTCTCTTTCAGAGACATAGCAATCCATAGGTTTTAAGATACTTCCTAGTCAGGTACACTCTTAGGCATTTAATATGGGGTGTTGAGTCCATTTCGTTGAGCAAGGAGTAGCTCTTGTCTATTCCATATTTGGCTTAAGGAACTTTATCTGTGCTCATTTCAATCTCTGGTTTTATGCAGCACCCCAACTCACCTTTCCCCTTAAGCAAGCATAAGTTGGTTTTCTAAATTTGAGACCCTGTTCTGTTTTGGAATTCAGTTCCTGTGTAGCCAAGTTTACATTCCGTGTATTAGTGATATCTTATGATGTTTCTTTTTCTGTGTGACTTATTTCAGTTAGAATCATCGTACCTGAATCCACTCATTATGCTGCTACGGGCCTGATGACATAGATTTCATTGCTGAGTGATACTGCATTGTACGTAAGTACCACAACTTCTTTATCCATTTTTCACTTTCTGCGATATTGAACTTGTACCGTAAACCAGGTTCTTGTAAACAGAGCCGTCCCAACCTTTGGGGTGGCTCTGTCTTTTTGATTTTAATTTCCCTAAGCTATAGGACCATAAGTGGAAGTGCCCTAGGCTCTGTTGCTTTGTTTTTTAGATGTTTCAGGAAACACCATACACTTCTCCCGAGTGGCTGTTGGCAATTTACATCCCGCCCATCAGCATAACAAGGCTCCCAGTTCTCCATGGCCTGTCCTGCCTTTCTGGATTTTACACTTTTTTCAGATGGCCCTTTTGACCGGGGGGAAGTGAGACTTCATTGTAGTGCAGATTTCCTTTGCAAGCTTGCTTGGTTGGCCAAAAAGTGCGTATGCGTTTTTTCCTGAATATATTCAGGAAAAAACGCATACGCCCTTTTTGGCCAAGTGCATCATTGTGGACGTTCTGCCTCTTTTCCTATGCTTTAAATGCAATTCCAGTCTACCTCCTGAAATCGGTTTCCTGCAATTCTGCCCCACTTTCAAGTCCTCTTGGCAGCCTTACTTCAGTATATTTTTGGACGATAGCTGTCATTTATAACTCTGCAGGTTTGTGAATTACAGTGCCCCTGAGCTCCTTTCTTCAACTCGCTTTCTCGTGAGCTGGCCGCAACACCGCAGAATGGCTTCAGGCCCTAATCTGGTTCCGGCACGGCACGCTGAGCCTTTGGTTAATTCCTCTTCCTGGTGGGAAATGAGAGTTAAATTTGCCCGTCCAGACACCTCCAGCTAGTCTGTCATTGGTTCTCCCTATTCCTGTTCATCTTCCGCAGAAATTGCAAACTGGGCCAAACAGGAGGTTAAAGGCACTGACTCTCCAAGTCGGGAGAGTGTTAGTAAAGCGTCTGGAATGTTGCACCCGAGTACCAGGGGACGAAAACTGAGACATATTGGAACACGTCTCCCGATCACACGGTTGATCATACTCTGGGTTCCACATGCATGTTTTAGCTGAAGGAAGAATACCTTAAACCTGGAGAGTTGAGACCCGTGGAATGGGTACCATGCAATATGACTTCAAAGGGTCTTCATTTGCTCACCGAACCTCTCCAATCCTATCACTGCTGCGTTTATGCCCCTGTACACACACTTGATTCTCTTTCAGAGACATAGCAATCCATAGGTTTTAAGATACTTCCTAGTCAGGTACACTCTTAGGCATTTAATATGGGGTGTTGAGTCCATTTCGTTGAGCAAGGAGTAGCTCTTGTCTATTCCATATTTGGCTTAAGGAAATTTATCTGTGCTCATTTCAATCTCTGGTTTTATGCAGCACCCCAACTCACCTTTCCCCTTAAGCAAGCATATGTTGGGTTTCTAAATTAGAGACCCTGTTCTGTTTTGTAATTCAGTTCCTGTGTAGCCAAGTTTACATTCCGTGTATTAGTGATATCTTATGATGTTTCTTTTTCTGTGTGACTTATTTCAGTTAGAATCATCGTACCTGAATCCACTCATTATGCTGCTACGGGCCTGATGACATAGATTTCATTGCTGAGTGATATTGCATTGTACGTAAGTACCACAACTTCTTTATCCATTTTTCACTTTCTGCGATATTGAACTTGTACCGTAAACCAGGTTCTTGTAAACAGAGCCCCCTAACCTTTGGGGTGCCTGTGTCTTTTGATTTTAATTTCCCTAAGCTATAGGACCATAAGTGGAAGTGCCCTAGGCTCTGTTGCTTTGTTTTTTAGATGTTTCAGGAAACACCATACACTTCTCCCGAGTGGCTGTTGGCAATTTACATCCCGCCCATCAGCATAACAAGGCTCCCAGTTCTCCATGGCCTGTCCTGCCTTTCTGGATTTTACACTTTTTTCAGATGGCCCTTTTGACCGGTGGGAAGTGAGACTTCATTGTAGTGCAGATTTCCTTTGCAAGCTTGCTTGGTTGGCCAAAAAGGGCGTATGCGTTTTATCCTGAATATATTCAGGAAAAAACGCATACGCCCTTTTTGGCCAAGTGCATCATTGTGGACGTTCTGCCTCTTTTCCTATGCTTTAAATGCAATTCCAGTCTACCTCCTGAAATCGGTTTCCTGCAATTCTGCCCCGCTTTCAAGTCCTCTTGGCAGCCTTACTTCAGTATATTTTTGGACGATAGCTGTCATTTATACCTCTGCAGGTTTGTGAATTACAGTGCCCCTGAGCTCCTTTCTTCAACTCGCTTTCTCGTGAGCTGGCCACAACCCCGCAGGATGGCTTCAGGCCCTAATCTGGTTCCGGCACGGCACGCTGAGCCTTTGGTTAATTCCTCTTCCTGGTGGGAAATGAGAGTTAAATTTGCCCGTCCAGACACCTCCAGCTAGTCTGTCATTGGTTCTCCCTATTCCTGTTCATCTTCCGCAGAAATTGCAAACTGGGCCAAACAGGAGGTTAAAGGCACTGACTCTCCAAGTCGGGAGAGTGTTAGTAAAGCGTCTGGAATGTTGCACCCGAGTACCAGGGGACGAAAACTGAGACATATTGGAACACGTCTCCCGATCACACGGTTGATCATACTCTGGGTTCCACATGCATGTTTTAGCTGAAGGAAGAATACCTTAAACCTGGAGAGTTGAGACCCGTGGAATGGGTACCATGCAATATGACTTCAAAGGGTCTTCATTTGCTCACCGAACCTCTACAATCCTATAACTGCTGTGTTTATGCCCCTGTACACACACTTGATTCTCTTTCAGAGACATAGCAATCCATAGGTTTTAAGATACTTCCTAGTCAGGTACACTCTTAGGCATTTAATATGGGGTGTTGAGTCCATTTCGTTGAGCAAGGAGTAGCTCTTGTCTATTCCATATTTGGCTTAAGGAACTTTATCTGTGCTCATTTCAATCTCTGGTTTTATGCAGCACCCCAACTCACCTTTCCCCTTAAGCAAGCATAAGTTGGTTTTCTAAATTTGAGACCCTGTTCTGTTTTGTAATTCAGTTCCTGTGTAGCCAAGGTTACATTCCGTGTATTAGTGATATCTTATGATGTTTCTTTTTCTGTGTGACTTATTTCAGTTAGAATCATCGTACCTGAATCCACTCATTATGCTGCTACGGGCCTGATGACATAGATTTCATTGCTGAGTGATACTGCATTGTACGTAAGTACCACAACTTCTTTATCCATTTTTCACTTTCTGCGATATTGAACTTGTACCGTAAACCAGGTTCTTTTAAACAGAGCCGTCCCAACCTTTGGGGTGGCTGTGTCTTTTGATTTTAATTTCCCTAAGCTATAGGACCATAAGTGGAAGTGCCCTAGGCTCTGTTGCTTTGTTTTTTAGATGTTTCAGGAAACACCATACACTTCTCCCGAGTGGCTGTTGGCAATTTACATCCCGCCCATCAGCATAACAAGGCTCCCAGTTCTCCATGGCCTGTCCTGCCTTTCTGGATTTTACACTTTTTTCAGATGGCCCTTTTGACCGGGGGGAAGTGAGACTTCATTGTAGTGCAGATTTCCTTTGCAAGCTTGCTTGGTTGGCCAAAAAGGGCGTATGCGTTTTATCCTGAATATATTCAGGAAAAAACGCATACGCCCTTTTTGGCCAAGTGCATCATTGTGGACGTTCTGCCTCTTTTCCTATGCTTTAAATGCAATTCCAGTCTACCTCCTGAAATCGGTTTCCTGCAATTCTGCCCCGCTTTCAAGTCCTCTTGGCAGCCTTACTTCAGTATATTTTTGGACGATAGCTGTCATTTATAACTCTGCAGGTTTGTGAATTACAGTGCCCCTGAGCTCCTTTCTTCAACTCGCTTTCTCGTGAGCTGGCCGCAACCCCGCAGGATGGCTTCAGGCCCTAATCTGGTTCCGGCACGGCACGCTGAGCCTTTGGTTAATTCCTCTTCCTGGTGGGAAATGAGAGTTAAATTTGCCCGTCCAGACACCTCCAGCTAGTCTGTCATTGGTTCTCCCTATTCCTGTTCATCTTCCGCAGAAATTGCAAACTGGGCCAAACAGGACGTTAAAGGCACTGACTCTCCAAGTCGGGAGAGTGTTAGTAAAGCGTCTGGAATGTTGCACCCGAGTACCAGGGGACGAAAACTGAGACATATTGGAACACGTCTCCCGATCACACGGTTGATCATACTCTGGGTTCCACATGCATGTTTTAGCTGAAGGAAGAATACCTTAAACCTGGAGAGTTGAGACCCGTGGAATGGGTACCATGCAATATGACTTCAAAGGGTCTTCATTTGCCCACCGAACCTCTCCAATCCTATCACTGCTGCGTTTATGCCCCTGTACACACACTTGATTCTCTTTCAGACACATAGCAATCCATAGGTTTTAAGATACTTCCTAGTCAGGTACACTCTTAGGCATTTAATATGGGGTGTTGAGTCCATTTCGTTGAGCAAGGAGTAGCTCTTGTCTATTCCATATTTGGCTTAAGGAACTTTATCTGTGCTCATTTCAATCTCTGGTTTTATGCAGCACCCCAACTCACCTTTCCCCTTAAGCAAGCATAAGTTGGGTTTCTAGATTAGAGACCCTGTTCTGTTTTGTAATTCAGTTCCTGTGTAGCCAAGTTTACATTCCGTGTATTAGTGATATCTTATGATGTTTCTTTTCCTGTGTGACTTATTTCAGTTAGAATCATCGTACCTGAATCCACTCATTATGCTGCTACGGGCCTGATGACATAGATTTCATTGCTGAGTGATACTGCATTGTACGTAAGTACCACAACTTCTTTATCCATTTTTCACTTTCTGCGATATTGAACTTGTACCGTAAACCAGGTTCTTGTAAACAGAGCCGTCCCAACCTTTGGAGTGGCTGTGTCTTTTGATTTTAATTTCCCTAAGCTATAGGACCATAAGTGGAAGTGCCCTAGGCTCTGTTGCTTTGTTTTTTAGATGTTTCAGGAAACACCATACAGTTCTCCCGAGTGGCTGTTGGCAATTTACATCCCACCCATCAGCATAGCAAGGCTCCCAGTTCTCCATGGCCTGTCCTGCCTTTCTGGATTTTACACTTTTTTCAGATGGCCCTTTTGACCGGGGGGAAGTGAGACTTCATTGTAGTGCAGATTTCCTTTGCAAGCTTGCTTGGTTGGCCAAAAAGGGCGTATGCGTTTTTTCCTGAATATATTCAGGAAAAAACGCATACGCCCTTTTTGGCCAAGTGCATCATTGTGGACGTTCTGCCTCTTTTCCTATGCTTTAAATGCAATTCCAGTCTACCTCCTGAAATCGGTTTCCTGCAATTCTGCCCCGCTTTCAAGTCCTCTTGGCAGCCTTACTTCAGTATATTTTTGGACGATAGCTGTCATTTATAACTCTGCAGGTTTGTGAATTACAGTGCCCCTGAGCTCCTTTCTTCAACTCGCTTTCTCGTGAGCTGGCCGCAACCCCGCAGGATGGCTTCAGGCCCTAATCTGGTTCCGGCACGGCACGCTGAGCCTTTGGTTAATTCCTCTTCCTGGTGGGAAATGAGAGTTAAATTTGCCCGTCCAGACACCTCCAGCTAGTCTCTCATTGGTTCTCCCTATCCCTGTTCATCTTCCGCAGAAATTGCAAACTGGGCCAAACAGGAGGTTAAAGGCACTGACTCTCCAAGTCGGGAGAGTGTTAGTAAAGCGTCTGGAATGTTGCACCCGAGTACCAGGGGACGAAAACTGAGACATATTGGAACACGTCTCCCGATCACACGGTTGATCATACTCTGGGTTCCACATGCATGTTTTAGCTGAAGGAAGAATACCGTAAACCTGGAGAGTTGAGACCCGTGGAATGGGTACCATGCAATATGACTTCAAAGGGTCTTCATTTGCTCACCGAACCTCTCCAATCCTATCACTGCTGCGTTTATGCCCCTGTACACACACTTGATTCTCTTTCAGAGACATAGCAATCCATAGGTTTTAAGATACTTCCTAGTCAGGTACACTCTTAGGCATTTAATATGGGGTGTTGAGTCCATTTCGTTGAGCAAGGAGTAGCTCTTGTCTATTCCATATTTGGCTTAAGGAACTTTATCTGTGCTCATTTCAATCTCTGGTTTTATGCAGCACCCCAACTCACCTTTCCCCTTAAGCAAGCATAAGTTGGGTTTCTAAATTTGAGACCCTGTTCTGTTTTGTAATTCAGTTCCTGTGTAGCCAAGGTTACATTCCGTGTATTAGTGATATCTTATGATGTTTCTTTTCCTGTGTGACTTATTTCAGTTAGAATCATCGTACCTGAATCCACTCATTATGCTTCTACGTGCCTGATGACATAGATTTCATTGCTGAGTGATACTGCATTGTACGTAAGTACCACAACTTCTTTATCCATTTTTCACTTTCTGCGATATTGAACTTGTACCGTAAACCAGGTTCTTGTAAACAGAGCCGTCCCAACCTTTGGGGTGGCTGTGTCTTTTGATTTTAATTTCCCTAAGCTATAGGACCATAAGTGGAAGTGCCCTAGGCTCTGTTGCTTTGTTTTTTAGATGTTTCAGGAAACACCATACACTTCTCCCGATTGGCTGTTGGCAATTGACATCCCGCCCATCAGCATAACAAGGCTCCCAGTTCTCCATGGCCTGTCCTGCCTTTCTGGATTTTACACTTTTTTCAGATGGCCCTTTTGACCGGGGGGAAGTGAGACTTCACTGTAGTGCAGATTTCCTTTGCAAGCTTGCTTGGTTGGCCAAAAAGGGCGTATTCGTTTTTTCCTGAATATATTCAGGAAAAAACGCATACGCCCTTTTTGGCCAAGTGCATCATTGTGGACGTTCTGCCTCTTTTCCTATGCTTTCAATGCAATTCCAGTCTACCTCCTGAAATCGGTTTCCTGCAATTCTGCCCCGCTTTCAAGTCCTCTTGGCAGCCTTACTTCAGTATATTTTTGGACGATAGCTGTCATTTATAACTCTGCAGGTTTGTGAATTACAGTGCCCCTGAGCTCCTTTCTTCAACTCGCTTTCTCGTGAGCTGGCCGCAACACCGCAGGATGGCTTCAGGCCCTAATCTGGTTGCGGCACGGCACGCTGAGCCTTTGGTTAATTCCTCTTCCTGGTGGGAAATGAGAGTTAAATTTGCCCGTCCAGACACCTCCAGCTAGTCTGTCATTGGTTCTCCCTATTCCTGTTCATCTTCCGCAGAAATTGCAAACTGGGCCAAACAGGAGGTTAAAGGCACTGACTCTCCAAGTCGGGAGAGTGTTAGTAAAGCGTCTGGAATGTTGCACCCGAGTACCAGGGGACGAAAACTGAGACATATTGGAACACGTCTCCCGATCACACGGTTGATCATACTCTGGGTTCCACATGCATGTTTTAGCTGAAGGAAGAATACCTTAAACCTGGAGAGTTGAGACCCGTGGAATGGGTACCATGCAATATGACTTCAAAGGGTCTTCATTTGCTCACCGAACCTCTCCAATCCTATCACTGCTGCGTTTATGCCCCTGTACACACACTTGATTCTCTTTCAGAGACATAGCAATCCATAGGTTTTAAGATACTTCCTAGTCAGGTACACTCTTAGGCATTTAATATGGGGTGTTGAGTCCATTTCGTTGAGCAAGGAGTGGCTCTTGTCTATTCCATATTTGGCTTAAGGAACTTTATCTGTGCTCATTTCAATCTCTGGTTTTATGCAGCACCCCAACTCACCTTTCCCCTTAAGCAAGCATAAGTTGGTTTTCTAAATTTGAGACCCTGTTCTGTTTTGTAATTCAGTTCCTGTGTAGCCAAGGTTACATTCCGTGTATTAGTGATATCTTATGATGTTTCTTTTTCTGTGTGACTTATTTCAGTTAGAATCATCATACCTGAATCCACTCATTATGCTGCTACGGGCCTGATGACATAGATTTCCTTGCTGAGTGATACTGCATTGTACGTAAGTACCACAACTTCTTTATCCATTTTTCACTTTCTGCGATAGTGAACTTGTACCGTAAACCAGGTTCTTGTAAACAGAGCCGTCCCAACCTTTTGGGTGGCTCTGTCTTTTTGATTTTAATTTCCCAAGCTATAGGACCATAAGTGGAAGTGCCCTAGGCTCTGTTGCTTTGTTTTTTAGATGTTTCAGGAAACACCATACAGTTCTCCGGAATGGCTGTTGACAATTTAAATCACGCCCATCAGCATAACAAGGCTCCCAGTTCTCCATGGCCTGTCCTGCCTTTCTGGATTTCACACTTTTTTCAGATGGCCCTTTTGACCGGGGGGAAGTGAGACTTCATTGTAGTGCAGATTTCCTTTGCAAGCTTGCTTGGTTGGCCAAAAAGGGCGTATGCGTTTTTTCCTGAATATATTCAGGAAAAAACGCATACGCCCTTTTTGGCCAAGTGCATCATTGTGGACGTTCTGCCTCTTTTCCTATGCTTTCAATGCAATTCCAGTCTACCTCCTGAAATCGGTTTCCTGCAATTCTGCCCCGCTTTCAAGTCCTCTTGGCAGCCTTACTTCAGTATATTTTTGGACGATAGCTGTCATTTATAACTCTGCAGGTTTGTGAATTACAGTGCCCCTGAGCTCCTTTCTTCAACTCGCTTTCTCGAGAGCTGGCCGCAGCACCACAGGATGGCTTCAGGCCCTAATCTGGTTCCGGCACGGCACGCTGAGCCTTTGGTTAATTCCACTTCCTGGTGCGAAATGAGAGTTAAATTTGCCCGTCCAGACACCTCCAGCTAGTCTGTCATTGGTTCTCCCTATTCCTGTTCATCTTCCGCAGAAATTGCAAACTGGGCCAAACAGGAGGTTAAAGGCACTGACTCTCCAAGTCGGGAGAGTGTTAGTAAAGCGTCTGGAATGTTGCAGCCGAGTACCTGGGGACGAAACCTGAGACATACTTGAACACGTCTCCCGATCACACGGTTGATCATACTCAGGGTTCCACATGCATGTTTTAGCTGAAGGAAGAATCCCTTAAACCTGGAGAGTTGAGACCCGTGGAATGGGTACCATGCAATATGACTTCAAAGGGTCTTCATTTGCTCACCGAACCTCTCCAATCCTATACTGCTGCGTTTATGCCCCTGTACACACGCTTGATTCTCTTTAGGAGACATAGCAATCCATAGGTTTTAAGATTCTTCCTAGTCAGGTATATTTTTATGTGTTTAATATGGGGTGTTGAATCCATTTCGTTGAGCAAGGAGTAGCTCTTGTCTATTACATATTTGGCTTAAGGAACTTTATCTGTGCTCATTTCAATCTCTGGTTTTATGCAGCACCCCAACTCACCTTTCCCCTTAAGCAAGCATAAGTTGGTTTTCTAAATTTGAGACCCTGTTCTGTTTTGAAATTCAGTTCCTGTGTAGCCAAGTTTACATTCCGTGTATTAGTGATATCTTATGATGTTTCTTTTTCTGTGTGACTTATTTCAGTTAGAATCATCATACCTGAATCCACTCATTATGCTGCTACGGGCCTGATGATATAGATTTCATTGCTGAGTGATACTGCATTGTACGTAAGTACCACAACTTCTTTATCCATTTTTCACTTTCTGCTATAGTGAACTTGTACCGTAAACCAGGTTCTTGTAAACAGAGCCGTCCCAACCTTTGGGGTGGCTGTGTCTTTTTGATTTTAATTTCCCTAAGCTATAGGACCATAAGTGGAAGTGCCCTAGGCTCTGTTGCTTTGTTTTTTAGATGTTTCAGGAAACACCATACACTTCTCCCGAGTGGCTGTTGGCAATTTACATCCCGCCCATCAGCATAACAAGGCTCCCAGTTCTCCATGGCCTGTCCTGCCTTTCTGGATTTTACACTTTTTTCAGATGGCCCTTTTGACCGGGGGGAAGTGAGACTTCATTGTAGTGCAGATTTCCTTTGCAAGCTTGCTTGGTTGGCCAAAAAGGGCGTATGCGTTTTTTCCTGAATATATTCAGGAAAAAACGCATACGCCCTTTTTGGCCAAGTGCATCATTGTGGACGTTCTGCCTCTTTTCCTATGCTTTCAATGCAATTCCAGTCTACCTCCTGAAATCGGTTTCCTGCAATTCTGCCCCGCTTTCAAGTCCTCTTGGCAGCCTTAGTTCAGTATATTTTTGGACGATAACTGTCATTTATGACTCTGCACTTATGTGAATTACAGTGCCCCTGAGCTCCTTTCTTCAACTCGCTTTCTCGTGAGCTGGCCGCAACACCGCAGGATGGCTTCAGGCCCTAATCTTTTTCCCGCACGGCATGCTGAGCCTTTGGTTAATTCCTCTTCCTGGTGGGAAATGAGAGTTAAATTTGCCCGTCCAGACACCTCCAGCTAGTCTGTCATTGGTTCTCCCTATTCCTGTTCATCTTCCGCAGAAATTGCAAACTGGGCCAAACAGGAGGTTAAAGGCGCTGACTCTCCAAGTCGGGAGAGTGTTAGTAAAGCGTCTGGAATGTTGCACCCGAGTACCAGGGGACGGAAACTGACACATATTGGAACACGTCTCCCGATCACACGGTTGATCATACTCTGGGTTCCACATGCATGTTTTACCTGAAGGAAGAATACCTGAAACCTGGAGAGTTGAGACCCGTGGAATGGGTACCATGCAATATGATTTCAAAGGGTCTTCATTTGCTCACCGAAACTCTCCATATCTATCACTGCTGCGTTTATGCCCCTGTACACACGCTTGATTCTCTTTCGGAGACATAGCAATCCATAGGTTTTAAGATACTTCCTAGTCAGGTACACTCTTAGGCGTTTAATATGGGGTGTTGAGTCCATTTCGTTGAGCAAGGAGTAGCTCTTGTCTATTCCATACTTGGCTTAAGGAACTTTATCTGTGCTCATTTCAATCTCTGGTTTTATGCAACTCCCCAACTCACCTTTCCCCTTAAGCAAGCATAAGTTGGTTTTCTAAATTTGAGTCCCTGTTCTGTTTTGCAATTCAGTTCCTGTGTAGCCAAGTTTATATTCCGTGTATTAGTGATATCTTATGATGTTTCTTTTTCTGTGTGACTTATTTCAGTTAGAATCATCATACCTGAATCCACTCATTATGCTGCTACGGGCCTGATGACATAGATTTCATTGCTGTGTGATATTGCATTGTACGTAAGTACCACCACTTCTTTATCCATTTTTCACTTTCTGCGATATTGAACTTGTACCGTAAACCAGGTTCTTGTAAACAGAGCCGTCCCAACCTTTGGGGTGGCTGTGTCTTTTGATTTTAATTTCCCTAAGCTATAGGACCATAAGTGGAAGTGCCCTACGCTCTGTTGCTTTGTTTTTTAGATGTTTCAGGAAACACCATACACTTCTCCGGAGTGGCTGTTGGCAAGTTACATCCCGCCCATCAGCATAACAAGGCTCCCAGTTCTCCATGGCCTGTCCTGCCTTTCTGGATTTTACACTTTTTTCAGATGGCCCTTTTGACCGGGGGGAAGTGAGACTTCATTGTAGTGCAGATTTCCTTTGCAAGCTTGCTTGGTTGGCCAAAAAGGGCGTATGCGTTTTTTCCTGAATATATTCAGGAAAAAACGCATACGCCCTTTTTGGCCAAGTGCATCATTGTGGACGTTCTGCCTCTTTTCCTATGCTTTCAATGCAATTCCAGTCTACCTCCTGAAATCGGTTTCCTGCAATTCTGCCCCGCTTTCAAGTCCTCTTGGCAGCCTTACTTCAGTATATTTTTGGACGATAGCTGTCATTTATAACTCTGCAGGTTTGTGAATTACAGTGCCCCTGAGCTCCTTTCTTCAACTCGCTTTCTCGTGAGCTGGCCGCAACACCGCAGGAAGGCTTCAGGCCCTAATCTGGTTGCGGCACGGCACGCTGAGCCTTTGGTTAATTCCTCTTCCTGGTGGGAAATGAGAGTTAAATTTGCCCGTCCAGACACCTCCAGCTAGTCTGTCATTGGTTCTCCCTATTCCTGTTCATCTTCCACAGAAATTGCAAACTGGGCCAAACAGGAGGTTAAAGGCACTGACTCTCCAAGTCGGGAGAGTGTTCGTAAAGCCTCTGGCATGTTGCACCCGAGTACCAGGGAACGAAAAGTGAGACACATTTGAATATGTTTCTCGATCACATGGTGGATCATACTCTGGGTTCCACATGCATGTTTTAGCTGAAGGAAGTATCCCTTAAACCTGTAGAGTTGAGACCCATGGAATGGGTACCATGCAATATGACTTCAAAGGTCTTCATTTGCTCACCGAACCTCACCAATCTTATGAGCCCCAAGTGTCCAGCCTTATGTGTCACCCAGCTCTGGGTGTAGATGTGGTAAATGCAGGTTGCATTAGAAGCCTTGAATGAATTACTTAAGTATTTCTCTCTATTTCACTGTCATTGTGTTTTGTTTAAGAAATTTATTTTTATTATGGGATTTACCTGATTTTCACTGCTTTAATGCCGCTGTACACACTCTTGATTCTCTTACAGAGATATATAAATCCATAGGTTTTATGATTCTTACTAGTCAGGTATATTCCTAGGCGTTGAATATGGGGTGTTGAGTCCATTTCGTTGAGCAAGGAGTAGCTCTTGTCTATTCCATATTTGGCTTAAGGAACTTTATCTGTGCTCATTTCAATCTCTGGTTTTATGCAGCACCCCAACTCACCTTTCCCCTTAAGCAAGCATAAGTTGGTTTTCTAAATTTGAGATCCTGTTCTGTTTTGGAATTCAGTTCCTGTGTAGCCAAGTTTACATTCCGTGTATTAGTGATACCTTATGATGTTTCTTTTTCTGTGTGACTTATTTCAGTTAGATTCATCGTACTTAGTCCACTCATTATGCTGCTACGGGCCTGATGACATAGATTTCATTGCTGAGTGATATTGCATTGTACGTAAGTACCACCACTTCTTTATCCATTTTTCACTTTCTGCGATATTGAACTTGTACCGTAAACCAGGTTCTTGTAAACAGAGCCGTCCCAACCTTTGGGGTGGCTGTGTCTTTTGATTTTAATTTCCCTAAGCTATAGGACCATAAGTGGAAGTGCCCTACGCTCTGTTGCTTTGTTTTTTAGATGTTTCAGGAAACACCATACACTTCTCCGGAGTGGCTGTTGGCAAGTTACATCCTGCCCATCAGCATAACAAGGCTCCCAGTTCTCCATGGCCTGTCCTGCCTTTCTGGATTTTACACTTTTTTCAGATGGCCCTTTTGACCGGGGGGAAGTGAGACTTCATTGTAGTGCAGATTTCCTTTGCAAGCTTGCTTGGTTGGCCGAAAAGGGCGTATGCGTTTTTTCCTGAATATATTCAGGAAAAAACGCATACGCCCTTTTTGGCCAAGTGCATCATTGTGGACGTTCTGCCTCTTTTCCTATGCTTTAAATGCAATTCCAGTCTACCTCCTGAAATCGGTTTCCTGCAATTCTGCCCCGCTTTCAAGTCCTCTTGGCAGCCTTACTTCAGTATATTTTTGGACGATAGCTGTCATTTATAACTCTGCAGGTTTGTGAATTACAGTGCCCCTGAGCTCCTTTCTTCAACTCGCTTTCTCGTGAGCTGGCCGCAACACCGCAGGAAGGCTTCAGGCCCTAATCTGGTTGCGGCACGGCACGCTGAGCCTTTGGTTAATTCCTCTTCCTGGTGGGAAATGAGAGTTAAATTTGCCCGTCCAGACACCTCCAGCTAGTCTGTCATTGGTTCTCCCTATTCCTGTTCATCTTCCACAGAAATTGCAAACTGGGCCAAACAGGAGGTTAAAGGCACTGACTCTCCAAGTCGGGAGAGTGTTCGCAAAGCCTCTGGCATGTTGCACCCGAGTACCAGGGAACGAAAAGTGAGACACATTTGAATATGTTTCTCGATCACATGGTGGATCATACTCTGGGTTCCACATGCATGTTTTAGCTGAAGGAAGTATCCCTTAAACCTGTAGAGTTGAGACCCATGGAATGGGTACCATGCAATATGACTTCAAAGGTCTTCATTTGCTCACCGAACCTCACCAATCTTATGAGCCCCAAGTGTCCAGCCTTATGTGTCACCCAGCTCTGGGTGTAGATGTGGTAAATGCAGGTTGCATTAGAAGCCTTGAATGAATTACTTAAGTATTTCTCTCTATTTCACTGTCATTGTGTTTTGTTTAAGAAATTTATTTTTATTATGGGATTTACCTGATTTTCACTGCTTTAATGCCGCTGTACACACTCTTGATTCTCTTACAGAGATATATAAATCCATAGGTTTTATGATTCTTACTAGTCAGGTATATTCCTAGGCGTTGAATATGGGGTGTTGAGTCCATTTCGTTGAGCAAGGAGTAGCTCTTGTCTATTCCATATTTGGCTTAAGGAACTTTATCTGTGCTCATTTCAATCTCTGGTTTTATGCAGCACCCCAACTCACCTTTCCCCTTAAGCAAGCATAAGTTGGTTTTCTAAATTTGAGATCCTGTTCTGTTTTGGAATTCAGTTCCTGTGTAGCCAAGTTTACATTCCGTGTATTAGTGATACCTTATGATGTTTCTTTTTCTGTGTGACTTATTTCAGTTAGATTCATCGTACTTAGTCCACTCATTATGCTGCTACGGGCCTGATGACATAGATTTCATTGCTGAGTGATATTGCATTGTACGTAAGTACCACAACTTCTTTATCCATTTTTCACTTTCTGCGATATTGAACTTGTACCGTATATGAGGTTCTTGTAAACAGAGCCATCGCAAACTTTGGGGTGGCTGTGTCTTTTTGATTTTAATTGTCCTAAACTATAGTTCCATAAGTGAAAGTGCCCTAGGCTCTGTTGCTTTGTTTTTTAGATGTTTCAGGAAACACCAAACACTTCTCCAGAGTGGCTGTTGGCAATTTACATCCCGCCCATCAGCATAACAAGGCTCCCAGTTCTCCATGGCCTGTCCTGCCTTTCTGGATTTTACACTTTTTTCAGATGGCCCTTTTGACCGGGGGGAAGTGAGACTTCATTGTAGTGCAGATTTCCTTTGCAAGCTTGCTTGGTTTGCCAAAAAGGGCGTATGCGTTTTTTCCTGAATAAATTCAGGAAAAAACGCATACGCCCTTTTTGGCCAAGTGCATCATTGTGGACGTTCTGCCTCTTTTCCTATGCTTTAAATGCAATTCCAGTCTACCTCCTGAAATCGGTTTCCTGCAATTCTGCCCCGCTTTCAAGTCCTCTTGGCAGCCTTACTTCAGTATATTTTTGGATGATAGCTGTCATTTATAACTCTGCAGGTTTGTGAATTACAGTGCCCCTGAGCTCCTTTCTTCAACTCGCTTTCTCGTGAGCTGGCCGCAACACCACAGGATGGCTTCAGGCCCTAATCTGGTTGCGGCACGACACGCTGAGCCTTTGGTTAATTCCTCTTCCTGGTGGGAAATGAGAGTTAAATTTGCCCGTCCAGACACCTCCAGCTAGTCTCTCATTGGTTCCCCCTATTCCTGTTCATCTTCCGCAGAAATTGCAAACTGGGCCAAACAGGAGGTTAAAGGCGCTGACTCTCCAAGTCGGGAGAGTGTTAGTAAAGCGTCTGGAATGTTGCACCCGAGTACCAGGGGACGAAAACTGAGACATATTTGAACACGTCTACCGATCACACGGTTGATCATACTCTGGGTTCCACATGCATGTTTTAGCTGAAGGAAGAATACCTTAAACCTGGAGAGTTGAGACCCGTGGAATGGGTACCATGCAATATGACTTCAAAGGGTCTTCATTTGCTCGCCGAACTTCTCCAATCCTATCACTGCTGCGTTTATGCCCCTGTACACATGCTTGATTCTCTTTCGGAGACATAGCAATCCATAGGTTTTAAGATACTTCCTAGTCAGGTATATTCTTAGGCGTTTAATATGGGGTGTTGAATCCATTTCGTTGAGCAAGGAGTAGCTCTTGTCTATTCCATATTTGGCTTAAGGAACTTTATCTGTGCTCATTTCAATCTCTGGTTTTATGCAGCACCCCAACTCACCTTTCCCCTTAAGCAAGCATAAGTTGGTTTTCTAAATTTGAGACCCTGTTCTGTTTTGGAATTCAGTTCCTATGTAGCCAAGTTTACATTCCGTGTATTAGTGATATCTTATGATGTTTCTTTTTCTGTGTGACTTATTTCAGTTAGAATCATCATACCTGAATCCACTCACTATGCTGCTACGGGCCTGATGACATAGATTTCATTGCTGAGTGATACTGCATTGTACGTAAGTACCAAAACTTCTTTATCCATTTTTCACTTTCTGCGATAGTGAACTTGTACCGTAAACCAGGTTATTGTAAACAGAGCCGTCCCAACCTTTGGGGTGGCTGTGTCTTTTTTATTTTAATTTCCCTAAGCTATAGGACCATAAGTGGAAGTGCCCTAGGCTCTGTTGCTTTGTTTTTTAGATGTTTCAGGAAACACCATACACTTCCCCCGAGTGGCTGTTGGCAATTTACATCCCGCCCATCAGCATAACAAGGCTCCCAGTTCTCCATGGCCTGTCCTGCCTTTCTGGATTTTACACTTTTTTCAGATGGCCCTTTTGACCGGGGGGATGTGAGACTTCATTGTAGTGCAGATTTCCTTTGCAAGCTTGCTTGGTTGGCCAAAAAGGGCGTATTCGTTTTTTCCTGAATATATTCAGGAAAAAACGCATACGCCCTTTTTGGCCAAGTGCATCATTGTGGACGTTCTGCCTCTTTTCCTATGCTTTAAATGCAATTCCAGTCTACCTCCTGAAATCGGTTTCCTGCAATTCTGCCCCGCTTTCAAGTCCTCTTGGCAGCCTTACTTCAGTATATTTTTGGACGATAGCTGTCATTTATAACTCTGCAGGTTTGTGAATTACAGTGCCCCTGAGCTCCTTTCTTCAACTCGCTTTCTCGTGAGCTGGCCGCAACACCGCAGGATTGCTTCAGGCCCTAATCTGGTTCCGGCACGGCACGCTGAGCCTTTGGTTAATTCCTCTTCCTGGTGCGAAATGAGAGTTAAATTTGCCCATCCAGACACCTCCATCTAGTCTGTCATTGGTTCTCCCTATTCCTGTTCATCTTCCGCAGAAATTGCAAACTGGGCCAAACAGGAGGTTAAAGGCACTGACTCTCCAAGTCGGGAGAGTGTTAGTAAAGCGTCTGGAATGTTGCACCCGAGTACCAGGGGACGAAAACTGACACATATTGGAACACGTCTCCCGATCACACGGTTGATCATGCTCTGGGTTCCACATGCATGTTTTAGCTGAAGGAAGAATACCTTAAACCTGGAGAGTTGAGACCCGTGGAATGGGTACCATGCAATATGACTTCAAAGGGTCTTCATTTGCTCACCGAACTTCTCCAATCCTATCACTGCTGCGTTTATGCCCCTGTACACACGCTTGATTCTCTTTCGGAGACATAACAATCCATAGGTTTTAAGATACCTCCTAGTCAGGTACACTCTTAGGCATTTAATATGGGGTGTTGAGTCCATTTCGTTGAGCAAGGAGTAGCTCTTGTCTATTCCATATTTGGCTTAAGGAACTTTATCTGTGCTCATTTCAATCTCTGGTTTTATGCAGCACCCCAACTCACCTTTCCCCTTAAGGAAGCATAAGTTGGTTTTCTAAATTTGAGACCCTGTTCTGTTTTGGAATTAAGTTCCTATGTAGCCAAGCTTACATTCCGTGTATTAGTGATATCTTATGATGTTTCTTTTTCTGTGTGACTTATTTCAGTTAGAATCATCATACCTGAATCCACTATTATGCTGCTACGGGCCTGATGTCATAGATTTCCTTGCTGAGTGATATTGCATTGTACGTAAGTACCACAACTTCTTTATCCATTTTTCACTTTCTGCGATATTGAACTTGTACCGTAAACCTGGTTCTTGTAAACACAGCCGTGCCAAACTTTCGGGTGGCTGTTTCTTTTTGATTTTAATTTCCCTAAGCTATAGGACCATAAGCGGAAGTGCCCTAGGCTCTGTTGCTTTGTTTTTTAGCTGTTTCAGGAAACACCATACACTTCTCCAGAGTGGCTGTTGGCAATTTACATCCCGCCCATCAGCATAACAAGGCTCCCAGTTCTCCATGGCCTGTCCTGCGTTTCTCGATTTTACACTTTTTTCAGATGGCCCTTTTGACCAGGGGGAAGTGAGACTTCATTGTAGTGCAGATTTCCTTTGCAAGCTTGCTTGGTTGGCCAAAAAGGGCGTATGCGTTTTTTCCTGAATATATTCAGGAAAAAACGCATACGCCCTTTTTGGCCAAGTGCATCATTGTGGACGTTCTGCCTCTTTTCCTATGCTTTAAATGCAATTCCAGTCTACCTCCTGAAATCGGTTTCCTGCAATTCTGCCCCAAGTTCAAGTCCTCTTGGCAGCCTTACTTCAGTATATTTTTGGACGATAGCTGTCATTTATAACTCTGCAGGTTTGTGAATTACAGTGCCCCTGAGCTCCTTTCTTCAACTCGCTTTCTCGTGAGCTGGCCGCAACACCGCAGGATGGCTTCAGGCCCTAATCTGGTTGTGGCACGGCACGCTGAGCCTTTGGTTAATTCCTCTTCCTGGTGGGAAATGAGAGTTAAATTTGCCCGTCCAGAAACCTCCAGCTAGTCTGTCATTGGTTCTCCCTATTCCTGTTCATCTTCCGCAGAAATTGCAAACTGGGCCAAACAGGAGGTTAAAGGCACTGACTCTCCAAGTCGGGAGAGTGTTAGTAAAGCGTCTGGAATGTTGCACCCGAGTACCAAGTGACGAAAACTGACACATATTGGAACACGTCTCCCGATCACACGGTTGATCATACTCTGGGTTCCACATGCATGTTTTAGCTGAAGGAAGAATACCTTAAACCTGGAGAGTTGAGACCCGTGGAATGGGTACCATGCAATATGACTTCAAAAGGTCTTCATTTGCTCACCGAACCTCTCCAATCCTATCACTGCTACGTTTATGCCCCTGCACACACGCTTGATTCTCTTTTGGAGACATAGCAATCCATAGGTTTTAAGATACTTTTTAGTCAGGTATATTCTTAGGCATTTAATATGGGGTGTTGAGTCCATTTCGTTGAGCAAGGAGTAGCTCTTGTCTATTCCATATTTGGCTTAAGGAACTTTATCTGTGCTCATTTCAATCTCTGGTTTTATGCAGCACCCCAACTCACCTTTCCCCTTAAGCAAGCATAAGTTGGGTTTCTAAATTTGAGACCCTGTTCTGTTTTGTAATTCAGTTCCTGTGTAGCCAAGTTTACATTCCGTGTATTAGTGATATCTTATGATGTTTCTTTTTCTGTGTGACTTATTTCAGTTAGAATCATCGTACCTGAATCCACTCATTATGCTGCTACGGGCCTGATGACATAGATTTCATTGCTGAGTGATACTGCATTGTACGTAAGTACCACAACTTCTTTATCCATTTTTCACTTTCTGCGATATTGAACTTGTACCGTAAACCAGGTTCTTGTAAACAGAGCCTTCCAACCTTTGGGGTGGCTGTGTCTTTTTGATTTTAGTTTCCCTAAGCTATAGGACCATAAGTGGAAGTGCCCTAGGCTCTGTTGCTTTGTTTTTTTAGATGTTTCAGGAAACACCATACACTTCTCCCGAGTGGCTGTTGGCAATTGACATCCCGCCCATCAGCATAACAAGGCTCCCAGTTCTCCATGGCCTGTCCTGCCTTTCTGGATTTTACACTTTTTTCAGATGGCCCTTTTGACCGGGGGGAAGTGAGACTTCACTGTAGTGCAGATTTCCTTTGCAAGCTTGCTTGGTTGGCCAAAAAGGGCGTATGCGTTTTTTCCTGAATATATTCAGGAAAAAACGCATACGCCCTTTTTGGCCAAGTGCATCATTGTGGACGTTCTGCCTCTTTTCCTATGCTTTAAATGCAATTCCAGTCTACCTCCTGAAATCGGTTTCCTGCAATTCTTCCCCGCTTTCAAGTCCTCTTGGCAGCCTTACTTCAGTATATTTTTGGACGATAGCTGTCATTTATAACTCTGCAGGTTTGTGAATTACAGTGCCCCTGAGCTCCTTTCTTCAACT
Organism: Lagenorhynchus albirostris; assembly: GCF_949774975.1. Classification (NCBI taxonomy): domain Eukaryota; kingdom Metazoa; phylum Chordata; class Mammalia; order Artiodactyla; family Delphinidae; genus Lagenorhynchus; species Lagenorhynchus albirostris. The sequence continues at coordinate 661,157 of NW_026783521.1, read as the reverse complement.
CGCTTTCTCGTGAGCTGGCCGCAACACCGCAGGATGGCTTCAGGCCATAATCTGGTTCCGGCACGGCACGCTGAGCCTTTGGTTAATTCCTCTTCCTGGTGGGAAATGAGAGTTAAATTTGCCCGTCCAGACACCTCCATCTAGTCTGTCATTGGTTCTGCCTATTCCTGTTCATCTTCCGCAGAAATTGCAAACTGGGCCAAACAGGAGGTTAAAGGCACTGACTCTCCAAGTCGGGAGAGTGTTAGTAAAGCGTCTGGAATGTTGCACCCGAGTACCAGGGGACGAAAACTGAGACATATTGGAACACGTCTCCCGATCACACGGTTGATCATACTCTGGGTTCCACATGCATGTTTTAGCTGAAGGAAGAATACCTTAAACCTGGAGAGTTGAGACCCGTGGAATGGGTACCATGCAATATGACTTCAAAGGGTCTTCATTTGCTCACCGAACCTCTCCAATCCTATCACTGCTGCGTTTATGCCCCTGCACACACGCTTGATTCTCTTTTGGAGACATAGCAATCCATAGGTTTTAAGATACTTCCTAGTCAGGTACATTCTTAGGTGTTTAATATGGGGTGTTGAATCCATTTCGTTGAGCAAGGAGTAGCTCTTGTCTATTCCATATTTGGCTTAAGGAACTTTATCTGTGCTCATTTCAATCTCTGGTTTTATGCAGCACCCCAACTCACCTTTCCCCTTAAGCAAGCATAAGTTGGTTTACTAAATTTGAGACCCTGTTCTGTTTTGTAATTCAGTTCCTATGTAGCCAAGTTTACATTCCGTGTATTAGTGATATCTTATGATGTTTCTTTTTCTGTGTGACTTATTTCAGTTAGAATCATCATACCTGAATCCACTCATTATGCTGCTATGGGGCTGATGACATAGATTTCATTGCTGAGTGATATTGCATTGCACGTAAGTACCACAACTTCTTTATCCATTTTTCACTTTCTGCGATATTGAACTTGTACCATAAACCAGGTTCTTGTAAACAGAGCCGTCCCAACCTTTGGGGTGGCTGTGTCTTTTGATTTTAATTTCCCTAAGCTATAGGACCATAAGTGGAAGTGCCCTAGGCTCTGTTGCTTTGTTTTTTAGATGTTTCAGGAAACACCATACACTTCTTCCGAGTGGCTGTTGGCAATTTACATCCCGCCCATCAGCGTAACAAGGCTCCCACTTCTCCATGGCCTGTCCTGCCTTTCTGGATTTTACACTTTTTACAGATGGCCCTTTGGACCGGGGGGAAGTGAGACTTCATTGTAGTGCAGATTTCCTTTGCAAGCTTGCTTGGTTGGCCAAAAAGGGCGTATGCGTTTTTTCCTGAATATATTCAGGAAAAAACGCATACGCCCTTTTTGGCCAAGTGCATCATTGTGGACGTTCTGCCTCTTTTCCTATGCTTTCAATGCAATTCCAGTCTACCTCCTGAAATCGGTTTCCTGCAATTCTGCCCCGCTTTCAAGTCCTCTTGGCAGCCTTACTTCAGTATATTTTTGGACGATAGCTGTCATTTATAACTCTGCAGGTTTGTGAATTACAGTGCCCCTGAGCTCCTTTCTTCAACTCGCTTTCTCGTGAGCTGGCGGCAACACCGCAGGATGGCTTCAGGCCCTAATCTGGTTCCGGCACGGCACGCTGAGCCTTTGGTTAATTCCTCTTCCTAATGGGAAATGAGAGTTAAATTTGCCCGTCCAGACACCTCCAGCTAGTCTGTCATTGGTTCTCCCTATTCCTGTTCATCTTCCGCAGAAATTGCAAACTGGGCCAAACAGGAGGTTAAAGGCACTGACTCTCCAAGTCGGGAGAGTGTTAGTAAAGCGTCTGGAATGTTGCACCCGAGTACCAGGGGACTAAAACTGAGACATATTGGAACACGTCTCCCGATCACACGGTTGATCATACTCTGGGTTCCACATGCATGTTTTAGCTGAAGGAAGAATACCTTAAACCTGGAGAGTTGAGACCCGTGGAATGGGTACCATGCAATATGACTTCAAAGGGTCTTCATTTGCTCACCGAACCTCTCCAATCCTATCACTGCTGCGTTTATGCCCCTGTACACACACTTGATTCTCTTTCAGACACATAGCAATCCATAGGTTTTAAGATACTTCCTAGTCAGGTACACTCTTAGGCATTTAATATGGGGTGTTGAGTCCATTTCGTTGAGCAAGGAGTAGCTCTTGTCTATTCCATATTTGGCTTAAGGAACTTTATCTGTGCTCATTTCAATCTCTGGTTTTATGCAGCACCCCAACTCACCTTTCCCCTTAAGCAAGCATAAGTTGGGTTTCTAAATTTGAGACCCTGTTCTGTTTTGTAATTCAGTTCCTGTGTAGCCAAGGTTACATTCCGTGTATTAGTGATATCTTATGATGTTTCTTTTCCTGTGTGACTTATTTCAGTTAGAATCATCATACCTGAATCCACTCATTATGCTGCTACGGGGCTGATGACATAGATTTCATTGCTGAGTGATATTGCATTGTACGTAAGTACCACAACTTTATCCATTTTTCACTTTCTGCGATATTGAACTTGTACCGTAAACCAGGTTCTTGTAAACAGAGCCGTCCCAACCTTTGGGGTGGCTGTGTCTTTTGATTTTAATTTCCCTAAGCTATAGGACCATAAGTGGAAGTGCCCTAGGCTCTGTTGCTTTGTTTTTTAGATGTTTCAAGAAACACCATACACTTCTTCCGAGTGGCTGTTGGCAATTTACATCCCGCCCATCAGCATAACAAGGCTCCCAGTTCTCCATGGCCTGTCCTGCCTTTCTGGATTTTACACTTTTTTCAGATGGCCCTTTGGACCGGGGGGAAGTGAGACTTCATTGTAGTGCAGATTTCCTTTACAAGCTTGTTTGGTTGGCCAAAAAGGGCGTATGCGTTTTTTCCTGAATATATTCAGGAAAAAACGCATACGCCCTTTTTGGCCAAGTGCATTATTGTGGACGTTCTGCCTCTTTTCCTATGCTTTAAATGCAATTCCAGTCTACCTCCTGAAATCGGTTTCCTGCAATTCTGCCCCGCTTTCAAGTCCTCTTGGCAGCCTTACTTCAGTATATTTTTGGACGATAGCTGTCATTTATAACTCTGCAGATTTGTGAATTACAGTGCCCCTGAGCTCCTTTCTTCAACTCGCTTTCTCGTGAGCTGGCCGCAACACCGCAGGATGGCTTCAGGCTCTAATCTGGTTCCGGCACGGCACGCTGAGCCTTTGGTTAATTCCTCTTCCTGGTGGGAAATGAGAGTTAAATTTGCCCGTCCAGACACCTCCAGCTAGTCTGTCATTGGTTCTCCCTATTCCTGTACATCTTCCGCAGAAATTGCAAACTAGGCCAAACAGGAGGTTAAAGGCACTGACTCTTCAAGTCGGGAGAGTGTTAGTAAAGCGTCTGGAATGTTGCACCCGAGTACCAGGGGACGGAAACTGACATATATTGGAACACGTCTCCCAATCACACGGTTGATCATACTCTGGGTTCCACATGCGTGTTTTACCTGAAGGAAGAATACCTGAAACCTGGAGAGTTGAGACCCGTGGAATGGGTAACATGCAATATGATTTCGAAGGGTCTTCATTTGCTCACCGAACCTCTCCAGTCCTATCACTGCTGCGTTTATGCCCCTGTACACATGCTTGATTCTCTTTCGGAGACATAGCAATCCATAGGTTTTAAGATACTTCCTAGTCAGGTACATTCTTAGGCGTTTAATATGGGGTGGTGAGTCCATTTCCTTGAGCAAGGAGTAGCTCTTGTCTATTCCATACTTGGCTTAAGGAACTTTATCTGTGCTCATTTCAATCTCTGGTTTTATGCAGCACCCCAACTCACCTTTCCCCTTAAGCAAGCATAAGTTGGTTTTCTAAATTTGAGACCCTGTTCTGTTTTGTAATTCAGTTCCTGTGTAGCCAAGTTTACATTCCGTGTATTAGTGATATCTTATGATGTTTCTTTTTCTGTGAGACTTATTTCAGTTAGAATCATCGTACCTGAATCCACTCATTATGCTGCTACGGGCCTGATGACATAGATTTCATTGCTGAGTGATATTGCATTGTACGTAAGTACCACAACTTCTTTATCCATTTTTCACTTTCTGCGATATTGAACTTGTACCGTAAACCAGGTTCTTGTAAACAGAGCCGTGCCAAACTTTGGGGTGGCTGTGTCTTTTTGATTTTAATTTCCCTAAGCTATAGGAACATAAGTGGAAGTGCCCTAGGCTCTGTTGCTTTGTTTTTTAGATGTTTCAGGAAACACCATACACTTCTCTCGAGTGGCTGTTGGCAATTTACATCCCGCCCATCAGCATAACAAGGCTCCCAGTTCTCCATGGCCTGTCCTGCCTTTCTGGATTTTACACTTTTTTCAGATGGCCCTTTTCACCGGGGGGAAGTGAGACTTCATTGTAGGGCAGATTTCCTTTGCAAGCTTGCTTGGTTGTCCAAAAAGGGCGTATGCGTTTTTTCCTGAATATATTCAGGAAAAAACGCATACGCCCTTTTTGGCCAAGTGCATCATTGTGGACGTTCTGCCTCTTTTCCTATGCTTTAAATGCAATTCCAGTCTACCTCCTGAAATCGGTTTCCTGCAATTCTGCCCCGCTTTCAAGTCCTCTTGGCAGCCTTACTTCAGTATATTTTTGGACGATAGCTGTCATTTATAACTCTGCAGGTTTGTGAATTACAGTGCCCCTGAGCTCCTTTCTTCAACTCGCTTTCTCGTGAGCTGGCCGCAACACCGCAGGATGGCTTCAGGCCCTAATCTGGTTCCGGCACGGCACGCTGAGCCTTTGGTTAATTCCTCTTCCTGGTGGGAAATGAGAGTTAAATTTGCCCGTCCAGACACCTCCAGCTAGTCTGTCATTGGTTCTCCCTATTCCTGTTCATCTTCCGCAGAAATTGCAAACTGGGCCAAACAGGAGGTTAAAGGCACTGACTCTCCAAGTCGGGAGAGTGTTAGTAAAGCGTCTGGAATGTTGCACCCGAGTACCTGGGGACGAAAACTGAGACATACTTGAACACGTCTCCCGATCACACGGTTGATCATACTCAGGGTTCCACATGCATGTTTTAGCTGAAGGAAGAATACCTTAAACCTGGAGAGTTGAGAACCGTGGAATGGGTACCATGCAATATGACTTCAAAGGGTCTTCATTTGCTCACCGAACCTCTCCAATCCTATCACTGCTGCGTTTATGCCCCTGTATACTCGCTTGTTTCTCTTTCGGAGACATAGCAGTCCATAGGTTTTAAGATACTTCCTAGTCAGGTACATTCTTAGGCGTTTAATATGGGGTGTTGAGTCCATTTCGTTGAGCAAGGAATAGCTCTTGTCTATTCCATATTTGGCTTAAGGAACTTTATCTGTGCTCATTTCAATCTCTGGTTTTATGCATTACCCCAACTCACCTTTCCCCTTAAGGAAGCATAAGTTGGGTTTCTAAATTTGAGACCCTGTTCTGTTTTGTAATTCAGTTTCTATGTAGCCAAGTTTACATTCCGTGTATTAGTGATATCTTATGATGTTTCTTTTTCTGTGAGACTTATTTCAGTTAGAATCATCGTACCTGAATCCACTCATTATGCTGCTACGGGCCTGATGACATAGATTTCATTGCTGAGTGATACTGCATTGTACGTAAGTACCACAACTTCTTTATCCATTTTTCACTTTCTGCGATATTGAACTTGTACCGTAAACCAGGTTCTTGTAAACAGAGCCGTGCCAAACTTTGGGGTGGCTGTGTCTTTTTGATTTTAATTTCCCTAAGCTATAGGACCATAAGTGGAAGTGCCCTAGGCTCTGTTGCTTTGTTTTTTAGATGCTTCAGGAAACACCATACACTTCTCCAGAGTGGCTGTTGGCAATTTACATCCCGCCCATCAGCATAAAAAGGCTCCCAGTTCTCCATGGCCATCCTGTGTTTCTGGATTTTACACTTTTTTCAGATGGCCCTTTTGACCGGGGGGAAGTGAGACTTCATTGTAGTGCCCATTTCCTTTGCAAGCTTGCTTGGTTGGCCAAAAAGGGCGTATGCGTTTTTTCCTGAATATATTCAGGAAAAAACGCATACGCCCTTTTTGGCCAAGTGCATCATTGTGGACGTTCTGCCTCTTTTCCTATGCTTTAAATGCAATTCCAGTCTACCTCCTGAAATCGGTTTCCTGCAATTCTGCCCCGCTTTCAAGTCCTCTTGGCAGCCTTACTTCAGTATATTTTTGGACGATAGCTGTCATTTATAACTCTGCAGGTTTGTGAATTACAGTGCCCCTGAGCTCCTTTCTTCAACTCGCTTTCTCGTGAGCTGGCCGCAACACCGCAGGATGGCTTCAGGCCCTAATCTGGTTCCGGCACGGCACGCTGAGCCTTTGGTTAATTCCTCTTCCTGGTGGGAAATGAGAGTTAAATTTGCCCGTCCAGACACCTCCAGCTAGTCTGTCATTGGTTCTCCCTATTCCTGTTCATCTTCCGCAGAAATTGCAAACTGAGCCAAACAGGAGGTTAAAGGCACTGACTCTCCAAGTCGGGAGAGTTTCAGTAAAGCGTCTGGAATGTTGCACCCGAGTACCTGGGGACGAAAACTGAGACATACTTGAACACGTCTCCCGATCACACGGTTGATCATACTCAGGGTTCCACATGCATGTTTTAGCTGAAGGAAGAATCCCTTAAACCTGGAGAGTTGAGACCCGTGGAATGGGTACCATGCAATATGACTTCAAAGGGTCTTCATTTGCTCACCGAACCTCTCCAATCCTATCAGTGCTGCGTTTATGCCCCTGTACACACGCTTGATTCTCTTTCGGAGACATAGCAATCCATAGGTTTTAAGATAGTTCCTAGTCAGGTACACTCTTAGGCATTTAATATGGGGTGTTGAGTCCATTTCGTTGAGCAAGGAGTAGCTCTTGTCTATTCCATATTTGGCTTAAGGAACTTTATCTGTGCTCATTTCAATCTCTGGTTTTATGCAGCACCCCAACTCACCTTTCCCCTTAAGGAAGCATAAGTTGGGTTTCTAAATTTGAGACCCTGTTCTGTTTTGTAATTCAGTTTCTATGTAGCCAAGTTTACATTCCGTGTATTAGTGATATCTTATGATGTTTCTTTTTCTGTGAGACTTATTTCAGTTAGAATCATCGTACCTGAATCCACTCATTATGCTGCTACGGGCCTGATGACATAGATTTCATTGCTGAGTGATACTGCATTGTACGTAAGTACCACAACTTCTTTATCCATTTTTCACTTTCTGCGATATTGAACTTGTACCGTAAACCAGGTTCTTGTAAACAGAGCCGTGCCAAACTTTGGGGTGGCTGTGTCTTTTTGATTTTAATTTCCCTAAGCTATAGGACCATAAGTGGAAGTGCCCTAGGCTCTGTTGCTTTGTTTTTTAGATGCTTCAGGAAACACCATACACTTCTCCAGAGTGGCTGTTGGCAATTTACATCCCGCCCATCAGCATAAAAAGGCTCCCAGTTCTCCATGGCCATCCTGTGTTTCTGGATTTTACACTTTTTTCAGATGGCCCTTTTGACCGGGGGGAAGTGAGACTTCATTGTAGTGCCCATTTCCTTTGCAAGCTTGCTTGGTTGGCCAAAAAGGGCGTATGCGTTTTTTCCTGAATATATTCAGGAAAAAACGCATACGCCCTTTTTGGCCAAGTGCATCATTGTGGACGTTCTGCCTCTTTTCCTATGCTTTAAATGCAATTCCAGTCTACCTCCTGAAATCGGTTTCCTGCAATTCTGCCCCGCTTTCAAGTCCTCTTGGCAGCCTTACTTCAGTATATTTTTGGACGATAGCTGTCATTTATAACTCTGCAGGTTTGTGAATTACAGTGCCCCTGAGCTCCTTTCTTCAACTCGCTTTCTCGTGAGCTGGCCGCAACACCGCAGGATGGCTTCAGGCCCTAATCTGGTTCCGGCACGGCACGCTGAGCCTTTGGTTAATTCCTCTTCCTGGTGGGAAATGAGAGTTAAATTTGCCCGTCCAGACACCTCCAGCTAGTCTGTCATTGGTTCTCCCTATTCCTGTTCATCTTCCGCAGAAATTGCAAACTGAGCCAAACAGGAGGTTAAAGGCACTGACTCTCCAAGTCGGGAGAGTTTCAGTAAAGCGTCTGGAATGTTGCACCCGAGTACCTGGGGACGAAAACTGAGACATACTTGAACACGTCTCCCGATCACACGGTTGATCATACTCAGGGTTCCACATGCATGTTTTAGCTGAAGGAAGAATCCCTTAAACCTGGAGAGTTGAGACCCGTGGAATGGGTACCATGCAATATGACTTCAAAGGGTCTTCATTTGCTCACCGAACCTCTCCAATCCTATCAGTGCTGCGTTTATGCCCCTGTACACACGCTTGATTCTCTTTCGGAGACATAGCAATCCATAGGTTTTAAGATAGTTCCTAGTCAGGTACACTCTTAGGCATTTAATATGGGGTGTTGAGTCCATTTCGTTGAGCAAGGAGTAGCTCTTGTCTATTCCATATTTGGCTTAAGGAACTTTATCTGTGCTCATTTCAATCTCTGGTTTTATGCAGCACCCCAACTCACCTTTCCCCTTAAGCAAGCATAAGTTGGTTTTCTAAATTTGAGACCCTGTTCTGTATTGTAATTCAGTTCCTATGTAGCCAAGTTTACATTCCGTGTATTAGTGATATCTTATGATGTTTCTTTTTCTGTGTGACTTATTTCAGTTAGAATCATCATACCTGAATCCACTCACTATGCTGCTACGGGCCTGATGACATAGATTTCCTTGCTCAGTGATAGTGCATTGTACGTAAGTACCACAACTTCTTTATCCATTTTTCACTTTCTGCGATATTGAACTTGTACCGTAAACCAGGTTCTTGTAAACAGAGCCGTCCCAACCTTTGGGGTGGCTGTGTCTTTTTGATTTTAATTTCCCTAAGCTATAGGACCATAAGTGGAAGTGCCCTAGGCTCTGTTGCTTTGTTTTTTAGATGTTTCAGGAAACACCATACACTTCCCCCGAGTGGCTGTTGGCAATTTATATCCCACCCATCAGCATAACAAGGCTCCCAGTTCTCCATGGCCTGTCCTGCCTTTCTGGATTTTACACTTTTTTCAGATGGCCCTTTTGACCGGGGGGAAGTGAGACTTCATTGTAGTGCAGATTTCCTTTGCAAGCTTGCTTGGTTGGCCAAAAAGGGCGTATGCGTTTTTTCCTGAATATATTTAGGAAAAAACGCATACGCCCTTTTTGTCCAAGTGCATCATTGTGGACGTTCTGCCTCTTTTCCTATGCTTTAAATGCAATTCCAGTCTACCTCCTGAAATCGGTTTCCTGCAATTCTGCCCCGCTTTCAAGTCCTCTTGGCAGCCTTACTTCAGTATATTTTTGGACGATAGCTGTCATTTATAACTCTGCAGGTTTGTGAATTACAGTGCCCCTGAGCTCCTTTCTTCAACTCGCTTTCTCGTGAGCTGGCCGCAACACCGCAGGATGGCTTCAGGCCCTAATCTGGTTCCGGCACGGCACGCCAAGCCTTTGGTTAATTCCTCTTCCTGGTGGGAAATGAGAGTTAAATTTGCCCGTCCAGACACCTCCAGCTAGTCTGTCATTGGTTCTCCCTATTCCTGTTCATCTTCCGCAGAAATTGCAAACTGGGCCAAACAGGAGGTTAAAGGCACTGACTCTCCAAGTCGGGAGAGTGTTAGTAAAGCGTCTGGAATGTTGCACCCGAGTACCAGGGGACGAAAACTGAGACATATTTGAACACGTCTACCGATCACACGGTTGATCATACTCTGGGTTCCACATGCATGTTTTAGCTGAAGGAAGAATACCTTAAACCTGGAGAGTTGAGAACCGTGGAATGGGTACCATGCAATATGACTTCAAAGGGTCTTCATTTGCTCACCGAACCTCTCCAATCCTATCACTGCTGCGTTTATGCCCCTGCAAACACGCTTGATTCTGTTTCGGATACATAGCAATCCATAGGTTTTAAGATACTCCCTAGTCAGGTATATTCTTAGGTGTTTAATATGGGGTGTTGAATCCATTTCGTTGAGCAAGGAGTAGCTCTTGTCTATTCCATATGTGGCTTAAGGAACTTTATCTGTGCTCATTTCAATCTCTGGTTTTATGCAGCACCCCAACTCACCTTTCCCCTTAAGCAAGCATAAGTTGGGTTTCTAAATTTGAGACCCTGTTCTGTTTTGTAATTCAGTTCCTGTGTAGCCAAGTTTACATTCCGTGTATTAGTGATACCTTATGATGTTTCTTTTTCTGTGTGACTTATTTCAGTTAGAATCATCATACCTGAATCCACTCATTATGCTGCTACGGGCCTGATGACATAGATTTCATTGCTGTGTTATATTGCATTGTACGTAAGTACCACAACTTCTTTATCCATTTTTCACTTTCTGCGATATTGAACTTGTACCATAAACCAGGTTCTTGTAAACAGAGCCGTCCCAACCTTTGGGGTGGCTCTGTCTTTTTGATTTTAATTTCCCTAAGCTATAGGACCATAAGTGGAAGTGCCCTAGGCTCTGTTGCTTTGTTTTTTAGATGTTTCAGGAAACACCATACACTTCTCCCGAGTGGCTGTTGGCAATTGACATCCCGCCCATCAGCATAACAAGGCTCCCAGTTCTCCATGGCCTGTCCTGCCTTTCTGGATTTTACACTTTTTTCAGATGGCCCTTTTGACCGGGGGGAAGTGAGACTTCATTGTAGGGCAGATTTCCTTTGCAAGCTTGCTTGGTTGGCCAAAAAGGGCGTATGCGTTTTTTCCTGAATATATTCAGGAAAAAACGCATACGCCCTTTTTGGCCAAGTGCATCATTGTGGACGTTCTGCCTCTTTTCCTATGCTTTAAATGCAATTCCAGTCTACCTCCTGAAATCGGTTTCCTGCAATTCTGCCCCACTTTCAAGTCCTCTTGGCAGCCTTACTTCAGTATATTTTTGGACGATAGCTGTCATTTATAACTCTGCAGGTTTGTGAATTACAGTGCCCCTGAGCTCCTTTCTTCAACTCGCTTTCTCGTGAGCTGGCCGCAACACCGCAGGATGGCTTCAGGCCCTAATCTGGTTTCGGCACGGCACGCCGAGCCTTTGGTTAATTCCTCTTCCTGGTGGGAAATGAGAGTTAAATTTGCCCGTCCAGACACCTCCAGCTAGTCTGTCATTGGTTCTCCCTATTCCTGTTCAACTTCCGCAGAAATTGCAAACTGGGCCAAACAGGAGGTTAAAGGCACTGACTCTCCAAGTCGGGAGAGTGTTAGTAAAGCGTCTGGAATGTTGCACCCGAGTACCTGGGGACGAAAACTGAGACATACTTGAACACGTCTCCCGATCACACGGTTGATCATACTCAGGGTTCCACATGCATGTTTTAGCTGAAGGAAGAATACCTTAAACCTGGAGAGTTGAGACCCGTGGAATGGGTACCATGCAATATGACTTCAAAGGGTCTTCATTTGCTCACCGAACCTCTCCAATCCTATCACTGCTGCGTTTATGCCCCTGTATACTCGCTTGTTTCTCTTTCGGAGACATAGCAGTCCATAGGTTTTAAGATACTTCCTAGTCAGGTACATTATTAGGCGTTTAATATGGGGTGTTGAGTCCATTTCGTTGAGCAAGGAATAGCTCTTGTCTATTCCATATTTGGCTTAAGGAACTTTATCTGTGCTCATTTCAATCTCTGGTTTTATGCATTACCCCAACTCACCTTTCCCCTTAAGGAAGCATAAGTTGGGTTTCTAAATTTGAGACCCTGTTCTGTTTTGTAATTCAGTTTCTATGTAGCCAAGTTTACATTCCGTGTATTAGTGATATCTTATGATGTTTCTTTTTCTGTGAGACTTATTTCAGTTAGAATCATCGTACCTGAATCCACTCATTATGCTGCTACGGGCCTGATGACATAGATTTCATTGCTGAGTGATATTGCATTGTACGTAAGTACCACAACTTCTTTATCCATTTTTCACTTTCTGCGATATTGAACTTGTACCATAAACCAGGTTCTTGTAAACAGAGCCGTGCCAAACTTTGGGGTGGCTGTGTCTTTTTGATTTTAATTTCCCTAAGCTATAGGACCATAAGTGGAAGTGCCCTAGGCTCTGTTGCTTTGTTTTTTAGATGTTTCAGGAAACACCATACACTTCTCCCGAGTGGCTGTTGGCAATTTACATCCCGCCCATCAGCATAACAAGGCTCCCAGTTCTCCATGGCCTATCCTGTGTTTCTGGATTTTACACTTTTTTCAGATGGCCCTTTTGACCGGGGGGAAGTGAGACTTCATTGTAGTGCCCATTTCCTTTGCAAGCTTGCTTGGTTGGCCAAAAAGGGCGTATGCGTTTTTTCCTGAATATATTCAGGAAAAAACGCATACGCCCTTTTTGGCCAAGTGCATCATTGTGGACGTTCTGCCTCTTTTCCTATGCTTTAAATGCAATTCCAGTCTACCTCCTGAAATCGGTTTCCTGCAATTCTGCCCCGCTTTCAAGTCCTCTTGGCAGACTTACTTCAGTATATTTTTGGACGATAGCTGTCATTTATAACTCTGCAGGTTTGTGAATTACAGTGCCCCTGAGCTCCTTTCTTCAAGTCGCTTTCTCGTGAGCTGGCCGCAACACCGCAGGATTGCTTCAGGCCCTAATCTGGTTCCGGCACGGCACGCTGAGCCTTTGGTTAATTCCTCTTCCTGGTGGGAAATGAGAGTTAAATTTCCCCGTCCAGACACCTCCAACTAGTCTGTCATTGGTTCTCCCTATTCCTGTTCATCTTCCGCAGAAATTGCAAACTCGGCCAAACAGGAGGTTAAAGGCACTGACTCTCCAAGTCGGGAGAGTGTTAGTAAAGCGTCTGGAATGTTGCACCCGAGTACCTGTGGACGAAAACTGAGACATACTTGAACACGTCTCCCGATCACACGGTTGATCATACTCAGGGTTCCACATGCATGTTTTAGCTGAAGGAAGAATACCTTAAACCTGGAGAGTTGAGACCCGTGGAATGGGTACCATGCAATATGACTTCAAAGGGTCTTCATTTGCTCACCGAACCTCTCCAATCCTATCACTGCTGCGTTTATGCCCCTGTACACACGCTTGATTCTCTTTCGGAGACATAGCAATCCATAGGTTTTAAGATAGTTCCTAGTCAGGTACACTCTTAGGCATTTAATATGGGGTGTTGAGTCCATTTCGTTGAGCAAGGAGTAGCTCTTGTCTATTCCATATTTGGCTTAAGGAACTTTATCTGTGCTCATTTCAATCTCTGGTTTTATGCAGCACCCCAACTCACCTTTCCCCTTAAGCAAGCATAAGTTGGGTTTCTAAATTTGAGACCCTGTTCTGTTTTGTAATTCAGTTCCTGTGTAGCCAAGTTTACATTCCGTGTATTAGTGATATCTTATGATGTTTCTTTTTCTGTGTGACTTATTTCAGTTAGAATCATCGTACCTGAATCCACTCATTATGCTGCTACGGGCCTGATGACATAGATTTCATTGCTGAGTGATACTGCATTGTACGTAAGTACCACAACTTCTTTATCCATTTTTCACTTTCTGCGATATTGAACTTGTACCGTAAACCAGGTTCTTGTAAACAGAGCCTTCCAACCTTTGAGGTGGCTGTGTCTTTTTGATTTTAGTTTCCCTAAGCTATAGGACCATAAGTGGAAGTGCCCTAGGCTCTGTTGCTTTGTTTTTTTAGATGTTTCAGGAAACACCATACACTTCTCCCGAGTGGCTGTTGGCAATTGACATCCCGCCCATCAGCATAACAAGGCTCCCAGTTCTCCATGGCCTGTCCTGCCTTTCTGGATTTTACACTTTTTTCAGATGGCCCTTTTGACCGGGGGGAAGTGAGACTTCACTGTAGTGCAGATTTCCTTTGCAAGCTTGCTTGGTTGGCCAAAAAGGGCGTATGCGTTTTTTCCTGAATATATTCAGGAAAAAACGCATACGCCCTTTTTGGCCAAGTGCATCATTGTGGACGTTCTGCCTCTTTTCCTATGCTTTAAATGCAATTCCAGTCTACCTCCTGAAATCGGTTTCCTGCAATTCTTCCCCGCTTTCAAGTCCTCTTGGCAGCCTTACTTCAGTATATTTTTGGACGATAGCTGTCATTTATAACTCTGCAGGTTTGTGAATTACAGTGCCCCTGAGCTCCTTTCTTCAACTCGCTTTCTCGTGAGCTGGCCGCAACACCGCAGGATGGCTTCAGGCCATAATCTGGTTCCGGCACGGCACGCTGAGCCTTTGGTTAATTCCTCTTCCTGGTGGGAAATGAGAGTTAAATTTGCCCGTCCAGACACCTCCATCTAGTCTGTCATTGGTTCTGCCTATTCCTGTTCATCTTCCGCAGAAATTGCAAACTGGGCCAAACAGGAGGTTAAAGGCACTGACTCTCCAAGTCGGGAGAGTGTTAGTAAAGCGTCTGGAATGTTGCACCCGAGTACCAGGGGACGAAAACTGAGACATATTGGAACACGTCTCCGGATCACACGGTTGATCATACTCTGGGTTCCACATGCATGTTTTAGCTGAAGGAAGAATACCTTAAACCTGGAGAGTTGAGACCCGTGGAATGGGTACCATGCAATATGACTTCAAAGGGTCTTCATTTGCTCACCGAACCTCTCCAATCCTATCACTGCTGCGTTTATGCCCCTGCACACACGCTTGATTCTCTTTTGGAGACAAGCAATCTATAGGTTTTAAGATACTTCCTAGTCAGGTACATTCTTAGGTGTTTAATATGGGGTGTTGAATCCATTTCGTTGAGCAAGGAGTAGCTCTTGTCTATTCCATATTTGGCTTAAGGAACTTTATCTGTGCTCATTTCAATCTCTGGTTTTATGCAGCACCCCAACTCACCTTTCCCCTTAAGCAAGCATAAGTTGGTTTACTAAATTTGAGACCCTGTTCTGTTTTGTAATTCAGTTCCTATGTAGCCAAGTTTACATTCCGTGTATTAGTGATATCTTATGATGTTTCTTTTTCTGTGTGACTTATTTCAGTTAGAATCATCATACCTGAATCCACTCATTATGCTGCTATGGGGCTGATGACATAGATTTCATTGCTGAGTGATATTGCATTGTACGTAAGTACCACAACTTCTTTATCCATTTTTCACTTTCTGCGATATTGAACTTGTACCATAAACCAGGTTCTTGTAAACAGAGCCGTCCCAACCTTTGGGGTGGCTGTGTCTTTTGATTTTAATTTCCCTAAGCTATAGGACCATAAGTGGAAGTGCCCTAGGCTCTGTTGCTTTGTTTTTTAGATGTTTCAGGAAACACCATACACTTCTTCCGAGTGGCTGTTGGCAATTTACATCCCGCCCATCAGCGTAACAAGGCTCCCACTTCTCCATGGCCTGTCCTGCCTTTCTGGATTTTACACTTTTTACAGATGGCCCTTTGGACCGGGGGGAAGTGAGACTTCATTGTAGTGCAGATTTCCTTTGCAAGCTTGCTTGGTTGGCCAAAAAGGGCGTATGCGTTTTTTCCTGAATATATTCAGGAAAAAACGCATACGCCCTTTTTGGCCAAGTGCATCATTGTGGACGTTCTGCCTCTTTTCCTATGCTTTCAATGCAATTCCAGTCTACCTCCTGAAATCGGTTTCCTGCAATTCTGCCCCGCTTTCAAGTCCTCTTGGCAGCCTTACTTCAGTATATTTTTGGACGATAGCTGTCATTTATAACTCTGCAGGTTTGTGAATTACAGTGCCCCTGAGCTCCTTTCTTCAACTCGCTTTCTCGTGAGCTGGCGGCAACACCGCAGGATGGCTTCAGGCCCTAATCTGGTTCCGGCACGGCACGCTGAGCCTTTGGTTAATTCCTCTTCCTAATGGGAAATGAGAGTTAAATTTGCCCGTCCAGACACCTCCAGCTAGTCTGTCATTGGTTCTCCCTATTCCTGTTCATCTTCCGCAGAAATTGCAAACTGGGCCAAACAGGAGGTTAAAGGCACTGACTCTCCAAGTCGGGAGAGTGTTAGTAAAGCGTCTGGAATGTTGCACCCGAGTACCAGGGGACTAAAACTGAGACATATTGGAACACGTCTCCCGATCACACGGTTGATCATACTCTGGGTTCCACATGCATGTTTTAGCTGAAGGAAGAATACCTTAAACCTGGAGAGTTGAGACCCGTGGAATGGGTACCATGCAATATGACTTCAAAGGGTCTTCATTTGCTCACCGAACCTCTCCAATCCTATCACTGCTGCGTTTATGCCCCTGTACACACACTTGATTCTCTTTCAGACACATAGCAATCCATAGGTTTTAAGATACTTCCTAGTCAGGTACACTCTTAGGCATTTAATATGGGGTGTTGAGTCCATTTCGTTGAGCAAGGAGTAGCTCTTGTCTATTCCATATTTGGCTTAAGGAACTTTATCTGTGCTCATTTCAATCTCTGGTTTTATGCAGCACCCCAACTCACCTTTCCCCTTAAGCAAGCATAAGTTGGGTTTCTAAATTTGAGACCCTGTTCTGTTTTGTAATTCAGTTCCTGTGTAGCCAAGGTTACATTCCGTGTATTAGTGATATCTTATGATGTTTCTTTTCCTGTGTGACTTATTTCAGTTAGAATCATCATACCTGAATCCACTCATTATGCTGCTACGGGGATGATGACATAGATTTCATTGCTGAGTGATATTGCATTGTACGTAAGTACCACAACTTTATCCATTTTTCACTTTCTGCGATATTGAACTTGTACCGTAAACCAGGTTCTTGTAAACAGAGCCGTCCCAACCTTTGGGGTGGCTGTGTCTTTTGATTTTAATTTCCCTAAGCTATAGGACCATAAGTGGAAGTGCCCTAGGCTCTGTTGCTTTGTTTTTTAGATGTTTCAAGAAACACCATACACTTCTTCCGAGTGGCTGTTGGCAATTTACATCCCGCCCATCAGCATAACAAGGCTCCCAGTTCTCCATGGCCTGTCCTGCCTTTCTGGATTTTACACTTTTTTCAGATGGCCCTTTGGACCGGGGGGAAGTGAGACTTCATTGTAGTGCAGATTTCCTTTACAAGCTTGTTTGGTTGGCCAAAAAGGGCGTATGCGTTTTTTCCTGAATATATTCAGGAAAAAACGCATACGCCCTTTTTGGCCAAGTGCATTATTGTGGACGTTCTGCCTCTTTTCCTATGCTTTAAATGCAATTCCAGTCTACCTCCTGAAATCGGTTTCCTGCAATTCTGCCCCGCTTTCAAGTCCTCTTGGCAGCCTTACTTCAGTATATTTTTGGACGATAGCTGTCATTTATAACTCTGCAGATTTGTGAATTACAGTGCCCCTGAGCTCCTTTCTTCAAGTCGCTTTCTCGTGAGCTGGCCGCAACACCGCAGGATTGCTTCAGGCCCTAATCTGGTTCCGGCACGGCACGCTGAGCCTTTGGTTAATTCCTCTTCCTGGTGGGAAATGAGAGTTAAATTTGCCCGTCCAGACACCTCCAGCTAGTCTCTCATTGGTTCTCCCTATTCCTGTTCATCTTCCGCAGAAATTGCAAACTGGGCCAAACAGGAGGTTAAAGGCACTGACTCTCCAAGTCGGGAGAGTTTTAGTAAAGCGTCTGGAATGTTGCACCCGAGTACCTGGGGACGAAAACTGAGACATACTTGAACACGTCTCCCGATCACACGGTTGATCATACTCAGGGTTCCACATGCATGTTTTAGCTGAAGGAAGAATACCTTAAACCTGGAGAGTTGAGACCCGTGGAATGGGTACCATGCAATATGACTTCAAAGGGTCTTCATTTGCTCACCGAACCTCTCCAATCCTATCACTGCTGCGTTTATGCCCCTGTACACACGCTTGATTCTCTTTCGGAGACATAGCAATCCATAGGTTTTAAGATAGTTCCTAGTCAGGTACACTCTTAGGCATTTAATATGGGGTGTTGAGTCCATTTCGTTGAGCAAGGAGTAGCTCTTGTCTATTCCATATTTGGCTTAAGGAACTTTATCTGTGCTCATTTCAATCTCTGGTTTTATGCAGCACCCCAACTCACCTTTCCCCTTAAGCAAGCATAAGTTGGGTTTCTAAATTTGAGACCCTGTTCTGTTTTGTAATTCAGTTCCTGTGTAGCCAAGTTTACATTCCGTGTATTAGTGATATCTTATGATGTTTCTTTTTCTGTGTGACTTATTTCATTTAGAATCATCGTACCTGAATCCGCTCATTATGCTGCTACGGGCCTGATGACATAGATTTCATTGCTGAGTGATACTGCATTGTACGTAAGTACCACAACTTCTTTATCCATTTTTCACTTTCTGCGATATTGAACTTGTACCGTAAACCAGGTTCTTGTAAACAGAGCCTTCCAACCTTTGGGGTGGCTGTGTCTTTTTGATTTTAGTTTCCCTAAGCTATAGGACCATAAGTGGAAGTGCCCTAGGCTCTGTTGCTTTGTTTTTTTAGATGTTTCAGGAAACACCATACACTTCTCCCGAGTGGCTGTTGGCAATTGACATCCCGCCCATCAGCATAACAAGGCTCCCAGTTCTCCATGGCCTGTCCTGCCTTTCTGGATTTTACACTTTTTTCAGATGGCCCTTTTGACCGGGGGGAAGTGAGACTTCATTGTAGTGCAGATTTCCTTTGCAAGCTTGCTTGGTTGGCCAAAAAGGGCGTATGCGTTTTTTCCTGAATATATTCAGGAAAAAACGCATACGCCCTTTTTGGCCAAGTGCATCATTGTGGACGTTCTGCCTCTTTTCCTATGCTTTAAATGCAATTCCAGTCTACCTCCTGAAATCGGTTTCCTGCAATTCTTCCCCGCTTTCAAGTCCTCTTGGCAGCCTTACTTCAGTATATTTTTGGACGATAGCTGTCATTTATAACTCTGCAGGTTTGTGAATTACAGTGCCCCTGAGCTCCTTTCTTCAACTCGCTTTCTCGTGAGCTGGCCGCAACACCGCAGGATGGCTTCAGGCCATAATCTGGTTCCGGCACGGCACGCTGAGCCTTTGGTTAATTCCTCTTCCTGGTGGGAAATGAGAGTTAAATTTGCCCGTCCAGACACCTCCATCTAGTCTGTCATTGGTTCTGCCTATTCCTGTTCATCTTCCGCAGAAATTGCAAACTGGGCCAAACAGGAGGTTAAAGGCACTGACTCTCCAAGTCGGGAGAGTGTTAGTAAAGCGTCTGGAATGTTGCACCCGAGTACCAGGGGACGAAAACTGAGACATATTGGAACACGTCTCCCGATCACACGGTTGATCATACTCTGGGTTCCACATGCATGTTTTAGCTGAAGGAAGAATCCCTTAAACCTGGAGAGTTGAGACCCGTGGAATGGGTACCATGCAATATGACTTCAAAGGGTCTTCATTTGCTCACCGAACCTCTCCAATCCTATCACTGCTGCGTTTATGCCCCTGCACACACGCTTGATTCTCTTTTGGAGACAAGCAATCTATAGGTTTTAAGATACTTCCTAGTCAGGTACATTCTTAGGTGTTTAATATGGGGTGTTGAATCCATTTCGTTGAGCAAGGAGTAGCTCTTGTCTATTCCATATTTGGCTTAAGGAACTTTATCTGTGCTCATTTCAATCTCTGGTTTTATGCAGCACCCCAACTCACCTTTCCCCTTAAGCAAGCATAAGTTGGTTTACTAAATTTGAGACCCTGTTCTGTTTTGTAATTCAGTTCCTATGTAGCCAAGTTTACATTCCGTGTATTAGTGATATCTTATGATGTTTCTTTTTCTGTGTGACTTATTTCAGTTAGAATCATCATACCTGAATCCACTCATTATGCTGCTATGGGGCTGATGACATAGATTTCATTGCTGAGTGATATTGCATTGTACGTAAGTACCACGACTTCTTTATCCATTTTTCACTTTCTGCGATATTGAACTTGTACCATAAACCAGGTTCTTGTAAACAGAGCCGTCCCAACCTTTGGGGTGGCTGTGTCTTTTGATTTTAATTTCCCTAAGCTATAGGACCATAAGTGGAAGTGCCCTAGGCTCTGTTGCTTTGTTTTTTAGATGTTTCAGGAAACACCATACACTTCTTCCGAGTGGCTGTTGGCAATTTACATCCCGCCCATCAGCGTAACAAGGCTCCCACTTCTCCATGGCCTGTCCTGCCTTTCTGGATTTTACACTTTTTACAGATGGCCCTTTGGACCGGGGGGAAGTGAGACTTCATTGTAGTGCAGATTTCCTTTGCAAGCTTGCTTGGTTGGCCAAAAAGGGCGTATGCGTTTTTTCCTGAATATATTCAGGAAAAAACGCATACGCCCTTTTTGGCCAAGTGCATCATTGTGGACGTTCTGCCTCTTTTCCTATGCTTTCAATGCAATTCCAGTCTACCTCCTGAAATCGGTTTCCTGCAATTCTGCCCCGCTTTCAAGTCCTCTTGGCAGCCTTACTTCAGTATATTTTTGGACGATAGCTGTCATTTATAACTCTGCAGGTTTGTGAATTACAGTGCCCCTGAGCTCCTTTCTTCAACTCGCTTTCTCGTGAGCTGGCGGCAACACCGCAGGATGGCTTCAGGCCCTAATCTGGTTCCGGCACGGCACGCTGAGCCTTTGGTTAATTCCTCTTCCTAATGGGAAATGAGAGTTAAATTTGCCCGTCCAGACACCTCCAGCTAGTCTGTCATTGGTTCTCCCTATTCCTGTTCATCTTCCGCAGAAATTGCAAACTGGGCCAAACAGGAGGTTAAAGGCACTGACTCTCCAAGTCGGGAGAGTGTTAGTAAAGCGTCTGGAATGTTGCACCCGAGTACCAGGGGACTAAAACTGAGACATATTGGAACACGTCTCCCGATCACACGGTTGATCATACTCTGGGTTCCACATGCATGTTTTAGCTGAAGGAAGAATACCTTAAACCTGGAGAGTTGAGACCCGTGGAATGGGTACCATGCAATATGACTTCAAAGGGTCTTCATTTGCTCACCGAACCTCTCCAATCCTATCACTGCTGCGTTTATGCCCCTGTACACACACTTGATTCTCTTTCAGACACATAGCAATCCATAGGTTTTAAGATACTTCCTAGTCAGGTACACTCTTAGGCATTTAATATGGGGTGTTGAGTCCATTTCGTTGAGCAAGGAGTAGCTCTTGTCTATTCCATATTTGGCTTAAGGAACTTTATCTGTGCTCATTTCAATCTCTGGTTTTATGCAGCACCCCAACTCACCTTTCCCCTTAAGCAAGCATAAGTTGGGTTTCTAAATTTGAGACCCTGTTCTGTTTTGTAATTCAGTTCCTGTGTAGCCAAGGTTACATTCCGTGTATTAGTGATATCTTATGATGTTTCTTTTCCTGTGTGACTTATTTCAGTTAGAATCATCATACCTGAATCCACTCATTATGCTGCTACGGGGCTGATGACATAGATTTCATTGCTGAGTGATATTGCATTGTACGTAAGTACCACAACTTTATCCATTTTTCACTTTCTGCGATATTGAACTTGTACCGTAAACCAGGTTCTTGTAAACAGAGCCGTCCCAACCTTTGGGGTGGCTGTGTCTTTTGATTTTAATTTCCCTAAGCTATAGGACCATAAGTGGAAGTGCCCTAGGCTCTGTTGCTTTGTTTTTTAGATGTTTCAAGAAACACCATACACTTCTTCCGAGTGGCTGTTGGCAATTTACATCCCGCCCATCAGCATAACAAGGCTCCCAGTTCTCCATGGCCTGTCCTGCCTTTCTGGATTTTACACTTTTTTCAGATGGCCCTTTGGACCGGGGGGAAGTGAGACTTCATTGTAGTGCAGATTTCCTTTACAAGCTTGTTTGGTTGGCCAAAAAGGGCGTATGCGTTTTTTCCTGAATATATTCAGGAAAAAACGCATACGCCCTTTTTGGCCAAGTGCATTATTGTGGACGTTCTGCCTCTTTTCCTATGCTTTAAATGCAATTCCAGTCTACCTCCTGAAATCGGTTTCCTGCAATTCTGCCCCGCTTTCAAGTCCTCTTGGCAGCCTTACTTCAGTATATTTTTGGACGATAGCTGTCATTTATAACTCTGCAGATTTGTGAATTACAGTGCCCCTGAGCTCCTTTCTTCAACTCGCTTTCTCGTGAGCTGGCCGCAACACCGCAGAATGGCTTCAGGCTCTAATCTGGTTCCGGCACGGCACGCTGAGCCTTTGGTTAATTCCTCTTCCTGGTGGGAAATGAGAGTTAAATTTGCCCGTCCAGACACCTCCAGCTAGTCTGTCATTGGTTCTCCCTATTCCTGTACATCTTCCGCAGAAATTGCAAACTAGGCCAAACAGGAGGTTAAAGGCACTGACTCTTCAAGTCGGGAGAGTGTTAGTAAAGCGTCTGGAATGTTGCACCCGAGTACCAGGGGACGGAAACTGACATATATTGGAACACGTCTCCCGATCACACGGTTGATCATACTCTGGGTTCCACATGCGTGTTTTACCTGAAGGAAGAATACCTGAAACCTGGAGAGTTGAGACCCGTGGAATGGGTAACATGCAATATGATTTCGAAGGGTCTTCATTTGCTCACCGAACCTCTCCAGTCCTATCACTGCTGCGTTTATGCCCCTGTACACATGCTTGATTCTCTTTCGGAGACATAGCAATCCATAGGTTTTAAGATACTTCCTAGTCAGGTACATTCTTAGGCGTTTAATATGGGGTGGTGAGTCCATTTCCTTGAGCAGGAGTAGCTCTTGTCTATTCCATACTTGGCTTAAGGAACTTTATCTGTGCTCATTTCAATCTCTGGTTTTATGCAGCACCCCAACTCACCTTTCCCCTTAAGCAAGCATAAGTTGGTTTTCTAAATTTGAGACCCTGTTCTGTTTTGTAATTCAGTTCCTGTGTAGCCAAGTTTACATTCCGTGTATTAGTGATATCTTATGATGTTTCTTTTTCTGTGAGACTTATTTCAGTTAGAATCATCGTACCTGAATCCACTCATTATGCTGCTACGGGCCTGATGACATAGATTTCATTGCTGAGTGATATTGCATTGTACGTAAGTACCACAACTTCTTTATCCATTTTTCACTTTCTGCGATATTGAACTTGTACCGTAAACCAGGTTCTTGTAAACAGAGCCGTGCCAAACTTTGGGGTGGCTGTGTCTTTTTGATTTTAATTTCCCTAAGCTATAGGAACATAAGTGGAAGTGCCCTAGGCTCTGTTGCTTTGTTTTTTAGATGTTTCAGGAAACACCATACACTTCTCCCGAGTGGCTGTTGGCAATTTACATCCCGCCCATCAGCATAACAAGGCTCCCAGTTCTCCATGGCCTGTCCTGCCTTTCTGGATTTTACACTTTTTTCAGATGGCCCTTTTCACCGGGGGGAAGTGAGACTTCATTGTAGGGCAGATTTCCTTTGCAAGCTTGCTTGGTTGTCCAAAAAGGGCGTATGCGTTTTTTCCTGAATATATTCAGGAAAAAACGCATACGCCCTTTTTGGCCAAGTGCATCATTGTGGACGTTCTGCCTCTTTTCCTATGCTTTAAATGCAATTCCAGTCTACCTCCTGAAATCGGTTTCCTGCAATTCTGCCCCGCTTTCAAGTCCTCTTGGCAGCCTTACTTCAGTATATTTTTGGACGATAGCTGTCATTTATAACTCTGCAGGTTTGTGAATTACAGTGCCCCTGAGCTCCTTTCTTCAACTCGCTTTCTCGTGAGCTGGCCGCAACACCGCAGGATGGCTTCAGGCCCTAATCTGGTTTCGGCACGGCACGCTGAGCCTTTGGTTAATTCCTCTTCCTGGTGGGAAATGAGAGTTAAATTTGCCCGTCCAGACACCTCCAGCTAGTCTGTCATTGGTTCTCCCTATTCCTGTTCATCTTCCGCAGAAATTGCAAACTGGGCCAAACAGGAGGTTAAAGGCACTGACTCTCCAAGTCGGGAGAGTGTTAGTAAAGCGTCTGGAATGTTGCACCCGAGTACCTGGGGACGAAAACTGAGACATACTTGAACACGTCTCCCGATCACACGGTTGATCATACTCAGGGTTCCACATGCATGTTTTAGCTGAAGGAAGAATACCTTAAACCTGGAGAGTTGAGAACCGTGGAATGGGTACCATGCAATATGACTTCAAAGGGTCTTCATTTGCTCACCGAACCTCTCCAATCCTATCACTGCTGCGTTTATGCCCCTGTATACTCGCTTGTTTCTCTTTCGGAGACATAGCAGTCCATAGGTTTTAAGATACTTCCTAGTCAGGTACATTCTTAGGCGTTTAATATGGGGTGTTGAGTCCATTTCGTTGAGCAAGGAATAGCTCTTGTCTATTCCATATTTGGCTTAAGGAACTTTATCTGTGCTCATTTCAATCTCTGGTTTTATGCATTACCCCAACTCACCTTTCCCCTTAAGGAAGCATAAGTTGGGTTTCTAAATTTGAGACCCTGTTCTGTTTTGTAATTCAGTTTCTATGTAGCCAAGTTTACATTCCGTGTATTAGTGATATCTTATGATGTTTCTTTTTCTGTGAGACTTATTTCAGTTAGAATCATCGTACCTGAATCCACTCATTATGCTGCTACGGGCCTGATGACATAGATTTCATTGCTGAGTGATACTGCATTGTACGTAAGTACCACAACTTCTTTATCCATTTTTCACTTTCTGCGATATTGAACTTGTACCGTAAACCAGGTTCTTGTAAACAGAGCCGTGCCAAACTTTGGGGTGGCTGTGTCTTTTTGATTTTAATTTCCCTAAGCTATAGGACCATAAGTGGAAGTGCCCTAGGCTCTGTTGCTTTGTTTTTTAGATGCTTCAGGAAACACCATACACTTCTCCAGAGTGGCTGTTGGCAATTTACATCCCGCCCATCAGCATAAAAAGGCTCCCAGTTCTCCATGGCCATCCTGTGTTTCTGGATTTTACACTTTTTTCAGATGGCCCTTTTGACCGGGGGGAAGTGAGACTTCATTGTAGTGCCCATTTCCTTTGCAAGCTTGCTTGGTTGGCCAAAAAGGGCGTATGCGTTTTTTCCTGAATATATTCAGGAAAAAACGCATACGCCCTTTTTGGCCAAGTGCATCATTGTGGACGTTCTGCCTCTTTTC
The DNA here is from genome assembly GCF_949774975.1 of Lagenorhynchus albirostris. Lineage (NCBI taxonomy): Eukaryota > Metazoa > Chordata > Mammalia > Artiodactyla > Delphinidae > Lagenorhynchus > Lagenorhynchus albirostris. The sequence continues at coordinate 636,069 of NW_026783521.1, read as the reverse complement.
CTATGCTTTAAATGCAATTCCAGTCTACCTCCTGAAATCGGTTTCCTGCAATTCTGCCCCGCTTTCAAGTCCTCTTGGCAGCCTTACTTCAGTATATTTTTGGACGATAGCTGTCATTTATAACTCTGCAGGTTTGTGAATTACAGTGCCCCTGAGCTCCTTTCTTCAACTCGCTTTCTCGTGAGCTGGCCGCAACACCGCAGGATGGCTTCAGGCCCTAATCTGGTTCCGGCACGGCACGCTGAGCCTTTGGTTAATTCCTCTTCCTGGTGGGAAATGAGAGTTAAATTTGCCCGTCCAGACACCTCCAGCTAGTCTGTCATTGGTTCTCCCTATTCCTGTTCATCTTCCGCAGAAATTGCAAACTGAGCCAAACAGGAGGTTAAAGGCACTGACTCTCCAAGTCGGGAGAGTTTCAGTAAAGCGTCTGGAATGTTGCACCCGAGTACCTGGGGACGAAAACTGAGACATACTTGAACACGTCTCCCGATCACACGGTTGATCATACTCAGGGTTCCACATGCATGTTTTAGCTGAAGGAAGAATCCCTTAAACCTGGAGAGTTGAGACCCGTGGAATGGGTACCATGCAATATGACTTCAAAGGGTCTTCATTTGCTCACCGAACCTCTCCAATCCTATCAGTGCTGCGTTTATGCCCCTGTACACACGCTTGATTCTCTTTCGGAGACATAGCAATCCATAGGTTTTAAGATAGTTCCTAGTCAGGTACACTCTTAGGCATTTAATATGGGGTGTTGAGTCCATTTCGTTGAGCAAGGAGTAGCTCTTGTCTATTCCATATTTGGCTTAAGGAACTTTATCTGTGCTCATTTCAATCTCTGGTTTTATGCAGCACCCCAACTCACCTTTCCCCTTAAGCAAGCATAAGTTGGTTTTCTAAATTTGAGACCCTGTTCTGTATTGTAATTCAGTTCCTATGTAGCCAAGTTTACATTCCGTGTATTAGTGATATCTTATGATGTTTCTTTTTCTGTGTGACTTATTTCAGTTAGAATCATCATACCTGAATCCACTCACTATGCTGCTACGGGCCTGATGACATAGATTTCCTTGCTCAGTGATAGTGCATTGTACGTAAGTACCACAACTTCTTTATCCATTTTTCACTTTCTGCGATATTGAACTTGTACCGTAAACCAGGTTCTTGTAAACAGAGCCGTCCCAACCTTTGGGGTGGCTGTGTCTTTTTGATTTTAATTTCCCTAAGCTATAGGACCATAAGTGGAAGTGCCCTAGGCTCTGTTGCTTTGTTTTTTAGATGTTTCAGGAAACACCATACACTTCCCCCGAGTGGCTGTTGGCAATTTATATCCCACCCATCAGCATAACAAGGCTCCCAGTTCTCCATGGCCTGTCCTGCCTTTCTGGATTTTACACTTTTTTCAGATGGCCCTTTTGACCGGGGGGAAGTGAGACTTCATTGTAGTGCAGATTTCCTTTGCAAGCTTGCTTGGTTGGCCAAAAAGGGCGTATGCGTTTTTTCCTGAATATATTTAGGAAAAAACGCATACGCCCTTTTTGTCCAAGTGCATCATTGTGGACGTTCTGCCTCTTTTCCTATGCTTTAAATGCAATTCCAGTCTACCTCCTGAAATCGGTTTCCTGCAATTCTGCCCCGCTTTCAAGTCCTCTTGGCAGCCTTACTTCAGTATATTTTTGGACGATAGCTGTCATTTATAACTCTGCAGGTTTGTGAATTACAGTGCCCCTGAGCTCCTTTCTTCAACTCGCTTTCTCGTGAGCTGGCCGCAACACCGCAGGATGGCTTCAGGCCCTAATCTGGTTCCGGCACGGCACGCCAAGCCTTTGGTTAATTCCTCTTCCTGGTGGGAAATGAGAGTTAAATTTGCCCGTCCAGACACCTCCAGCTAGTCTGTCATTGGTTCTCCCTATTCCTGTTCATCTTCCGCAGAAATTGCAAACTGGGCCAAACAGGAGGTTAAAGGCACTGACTCTCCAAGTCGGGAGAGTGTTAGTAAAGCGTCTGGAATGTTGCACCCGAGTACCAGGGGACGAAAACTGAGACATATTTGAACACGTCTACCGATCACACGGTTGATCATACTCTGGGTTCCACATGCATGTTTTAGCTGAAGGAAGAATACCTTAAACCTGGAGAGTTGAGAACCGTGGAATGGGTACCATGCAATATGACTTCAAAGGGTCTTCATTTGCTCACCGAACCTCTCCAATCCTATCACTGCTGCGTTTATGCCCCTGCAAACACGCTTGATTCTGTTTCGGATACATAGCAATCCATAGGTTTTAAGATACTCCCTAGTCAGGTATATTCTTAGGTGTTTAATATGGGGTGTTGAATCCATTTCGTTGAGCAAGGAGTAGCTCTTGTCTATTCCATATGTGGCTTAAGGAACTTTATCTGTGCTCATTTCAATCTCTGGTTTTATGCAGCACCCCAACTCACCTTTCCCCTTAAGCAAGCATAAGTTGGGTTTCTAAATTTGAGACCCTGTTCTGTTTTGTAATTCAGTTCCTGTGTAGCCAAGTTTACATTCCGTGTATTAGTGATACCTTATGATGTTTCTTTTTCTGTGTGACTTATTTCAGTTAGAATCATCATACCTGAATCCACTCATTATGCTGCTACGGGCCTGATGACATAGATTTCATTGCTGTGTTATATTGCATTGTACGTAAGTACCACAACTTCTTTATCCATTTTTCACTTTCTGCGATATTGAACTTGTACCGTAAACCAGGTTCTTGTAAACAGAGCCGTCCCAACCTTTGGGGTGGCTCTGTCTTTTTGATTTTAATTTCCCTAAGCTATAGGACCATAAGTGGAAGTGCCCTAGGCTCTGTTGCTTTGTTTTTTAGATGTTTCAGGAAACACCATACACTTCTCCCGAGTGGCTGTTGGCAATTGACATCCCGCCCATCAGCATAACAAGGCTCCCAGTTCTCCATGGCCTGTCCTGCCTTTCTGGATTTTACACTTTTTTCAGATGGCCCTTTTGACCGGGGGGAAGTGAGACTTCATTGTAGGGCAGATTTCCTTTGCAAGCTTGCTTGGTTGGCCAAAAAGGGCGTATGCGTTTTTTCCTGAATATATTCAGGAAAAAACGCATACGCCCTTTTTGGCCAAGTGCATCATTGTGGACGTTCTGCCTCTTTTCCTATGCTTTAAATGCAATTCCAGTCTACCTCCTGAAATCGGTTTCCTGCAATTCTGCCCCGCTTTCAAGTCCTCTTGGCAGCCTTACTTCAGTATATTTTTGGACGATAGCTGTCATTTATAACTCTGCAGGTTTGTGAATTACAGTGCCCCTGAGCTCCTTTCTTCAACTCGCTTTCTCGTGAGCTGGCCGCAACACCGCAGGATGGCTTCAGGCCCTAATCTGGTTTCGGCACGGCACGCCGAGCCTTTGGTTAATTCCTCTTCCTGGTGGGAAATGAGAGTTAAATTTGCCCGTCCAGACACCTCCAGCTAGTCTGTCATTGGTTCTCCCTATTCCTGTTCAACTTCCGCAGAAATTGCAAACTGGGCCAAACAGGAGGTTAAAGGCACTGACTCTCCAAGTCGGGAGAGTGTTAGTAAAGCGTCTGGAATGTTGCACCCGAGTACCTGGGGACGAAAACTGAGACATACTTGAACACGTCTCCCGATCACACGGTTGATCATACTCAGGGTTCCACATGCATGTTTTAGCTGAAGGAAGAATACCTTAAACCTGGAGAGTTGAGACCCGTGGAATGGGTACCATGCAATATGACTTCAAAGGGTCTTCATTTGCTCACCGAACCTCTCCAATCCTATCACTGCTGCGTTTATGCCCCTGTATACTCGCTTGTTTCTCTTTCGGAGACATAGCAGTCCATAGGTTTTAAGATACTTCCTAGTCAGGTACATTATTAGGCGTTTAATATGGGGTGTTGAGTCCAATTCGTTGAGCAAGGAATAGCTCTTGTCTATTCCATATTTGGCTTAAGGAACTTTATCTGTGCTCATTTCAATCTCTGGTTTTATGCATTACCCCAACTCACCTTTCCCCTTAAGGAAGCATAAGTTGGGTTTCTAAATTTGAGACCCTGTTCTGTTTTGTAATTCAGTTTCTATGTAGCCAAGTTTACATTCCGTGTATTAGTGATATCTTATGATGTTTCTTTTTCTGTGAGACTTATTTCAGTTAGAATCATCGTACCTGAATCCACTCATTATGCTGCTACGGGCCTGATGACATAGATTTCATTGCTGAGTGATATTGCATTGTACGTAAGTACCACAACTTCTTTATCCATTTTTCACTTTCTGCGATATTGAACTTGTACCATAAACCAGGTTCTTGTAAACAGAGCCGTGCCAAACTTTGGGGTGGCTGTGTCTTTTTGATTTTAATTTCCCTAAGCTATAGGACCATAAGTGGAAGTGCCCTAGGCTCTGTTGCTTTGTTTTTTAGATGTTTCAGGAAACACCATACACTTCTCCCGAGTGGCTGTTGGCAATTTACATCCCGCCCATCAGCATAACAAGGCTCCCAGTTCTCCATGGCCTATCCTGTGTTTCTGGATTTTACACTTTTTTCAGATGGCCCTTTTGACCGGGGGGAAGTGAGACTTCATTGTAGTGCCCATTTCCTTTGCAAGCTTGCTTGGTTGGCCAAAAAGGGCGTATGCGTTTTTTCCTGAATATATTCAGGAAAAAACGCATACGCCCTTTTTGGCCAAGTGCATCATTGTGGACGTTCTGCCTCTTTTCCTATGCTTTAAATGCAATTCCAGTCTACCTCCTGAAATCGGTTTCCTGCAATTCTGCCCCGCTTTCAAGTCCTCTTGGCAGACTTACTTCAGTATATTTTTGGACGATAGCTGTCATTTATAACTCTGCAGGTTTGTGAATTACAGTGCCCCTGAGCTCCTTTCTTCAAGTCGCTTTCTCGTGAGCTGGCCGAAACACCGCAGGATTGCTTCAGGCCCTAATCTGGTTCCGGCACGGCACGCTGAGCCTTTGGTTAATTCCTCTTCCTGGTGGGAAATGAGAGTTAAATTTCCCCGTCCAGACACCTCCAGCTAGTCTGTCATTGGTTCTCCCTATTCCTGTTCATCTTCCGCAGAAATTGCAAACTCGGCCAAACAGGAGGTTAAAGGCACTGACTCTCCAAGTCGGGAGAGTGTTAGTAAAGCGTCTGGCATGTTGCACCCGAGTATCAGGGGACGAAAACTGACACATATTGGAACACGTCTCCCGATCACACTGTTGATCATTCTCTCGTTTCCACATGCATGTTTTAGCTGAAGGAAGTATCCCTTAAACCTGGAGAGTTGAGACCCGTGGAATGGGTACCATGCAATATGACTTCAAAGGTCTTCATTTGCTCACCGAACCTCTCCAATCTTATGAGCCCCAAGTGTCCAGCCTTATGTGTCACCCAGCTCTGGGTGTAGATGTGGTAAATGCAGGTTGCATCAGAAGCCTTGAATGATTACTTAAGTATTTCTCTCTATTTCACTGTCATTGTGTTTTGTTTAAGAAATTTATTTTTATTATGGGATTTACCTGATTTTCACTGCTTTAATGCCGCTGTACACACTCTTGATTCTCTTACAGAGATATATAAATCCATAGGTTTTATGATTCTTACTAGTCAGGTATATTCCTAGGCGTTGAATATGGGGTGTTGAGTCCATTTCGTTGAGCAAGGAGTAGCTCTTGTCTATTCCATATTTGGCTTAAGGAACTTTATCTGTGCTCATTTCAATCTCTGGTTTTATGCAGCACCACAACTCACCTTTCCCCTTAAGCAAGCATAAGTTGGTTTTCTAAATTTGAGACCCTGTTCTGTTTTGCAATTCAGTTCCTGTGTAGCCAAGTTTACATTCCGTGTATTAGTGATACCTTATGATGTTTCTTTTTCTGTGTGACTTATTTCAGTTAGATTCATCGTACTTAGTCCACTCATTATGCTGCTACGGGCCTGATGACATAGATTTCATTGCTGAGTGATATTGCATTGTACGTAAGTACCACAACTTCTTTATCCATTTTTCACTTTCTGCGATATTGAACTTGTACCATAAACCAGGTTCTTGTAAACAGAGCCGTCCCAACCTTTGGGGTGGCTGTGTCTTTTTTATTTTAATTTCCCTAAGCTATAGGACCATAAGTGGAAGTGCCCTAGGCTCTGTTGCTTTGTTTTTTAGATGTTTCAGGAAACACCATACACTTCTCCCGAGTGGCTGTTGGCAATTTACATCCCGCCCATCAGCATAACAAGGCTCCCAGTTCTCCATGGCCTGTCCTGCCTTTCTGGATTTTACACTTTTTTCAGATGGCCCTTTTGACCGGGAGTAAGTGAGACTTCATTGTAGTGCAGATTTCCTTTGCAAGCTTGCTTGGTTGGCCAAAAAGGGCGTATGCGTTTTTTCCTGAATATATTCAGGAAAAAACGCATACGCCCTTTTAGGCCAAGTGCATCATTGTGGACGTTCTGCCTCTTTTCCTATGCTTTCAATGCAATTCCAGTCTACCTCCTGAAATCGGTTTCCTGCAATTCTGCCCCGCTTTCAAGTCCTCTTGGCAGCCTTACTTCAGTATATTTTTGGACGATAGCTGTCATTTATAACTCTGCAGGTTTGTGAATTACAGTGCCCCTGAGCTCCTTTCTTCAACTCGCTTTCTCGTGAGCTGGCCGCAACACCGCAGGATTGCTTCAGGCCCTAATCTGGTTCCGGCACGGCACGCTGAGCGTTTGGTTAATTACTTTTCCTGGTGCGAAATGAGAGTTAAATTTGCCCGTCCAGACACCTCCAGCTAGTCTGTCATTGGTTCTCCCTATTCCTGTTCATCTTCCGCAGAAATTGCAAACTGGGCCAAACAGGAGGTTAAAGGCACTGACTCTCCAAGTCGGGAGAGTGTTAGTAAAGCGTCTGGAATGTTGCACCCGAGTACCTGGGGACGAAAACTGAGACATATTGGAACACATCTCCCGAGCACACGGTTGATCATACTCTTGGTTCCACATGCATGTTTTAGCTGAAGGAAGAATATCTTAAACCTGGAGAGTTGAGACCTGTGGAATGGGTTCCATGCAATATGACTTCAAAGGGTCTTCATTTGCTCACCGAACCTCTCCAATCCTATCACTGCTGCGTTTATGCCCCTGTACACACGCTTGATTCTCTTTCGGAGACATAGCAGTCCATAGGTTTTAAGATACTTCCTAGTCAGGTACATTCTTAGGCGTTTAATATGGGGTGTTGAGTCCATTTCGTTGAGCAAGGAGTAGCTCTTGTCTATTCCATATTTGGCTTAAGGAACTTTATCTGTGCTCATTTCAATCTCTGGTTTTATGCAGCACCCCAACTCACCTTTCCCTTTAAGCAAGCATAAGTTGGTTTTCTAAATTTGAGACCCTGTTCTGTTTTGTAATTCAGTTCCTGTGTAGCCAAGTTTACATTCCGTGTATTAGTGATATCTTATGATGTTTCTTTTTCTGTGAGACTTATTTCAGTTAGAGTCATCGAACCTGAATCCACTCATTATGCTGCTACGGGCCTGATGACATAGATTTCATTGCTGAGTGATATTGCATTGTACGTAAGTACCACAACTTCTTTATCCATTTTTCACTTTCTGCGATATTGAACTTGTACCGTAAACCAGGTTCTTGTAAACAGAGCCGTCCCAACCTTTGGGGTGGCTGTGTCTTTTTGATTTTAATTTCCCTAAGCTATAGGATCATAAGTGGAAGTGCCCTAGGCTCTGTTGCTTTGTGTTTTAGATGTTTCAGGAAACACCATACACTTCTCCCGAGTGGCTGTTGGCAATTTACATCCCACCCATCAGCATAGCAAGGCTCCCAGTTCTCCATGGCCTGTCCTGCCTTTCTGGATTTTACACTTTTTTCAGATGGCCCTTTTGACCGGGGGGAAGTGAGACTTCATTGTAGTGCAGATTTCCTTTGCAAGCTTGCTTGGTTGGCCAAAAAGGGCGTATGCGTTTTTTCCTGAATATATTCAGCAAAAAACGCATACGCCCTTTTTGGCCAAGTGCATCATTGTGGACGTTCTGCCTCTTTTCCTATGCTTTCAATGCAATTCCAGTCTACCTCCTGAAATTGGTTTCCTGCAATTCTGCCCCGCTTTCAAGTCCTCTTGGCAGCCTTACTTCAGTATATTTTTGGACGATAGCTGTCATTTATAACTCTGCAGGTTTGTGAATTACAGTGCCCCTGAGCTCCTTTCTTCAACTCGCTTTCTCGTGAGCTGGCCGCAACACCGCAGGATGGCTTCAGGCCCTAATCTGGTTCCGGCACGGCACGCTGAGCCTTTGGTTAATTCCTCTTCCTGGTGGGAAATGAGAGTTAAATTTGCCCGTCCAGACACCTCCAGCTAGTCTGTCATTGGTTCTCCCTATTCCTGTTCATCTTCCGCAGAAATTGCAAACTGGGCCAAACAGGAGGTTAAAGGCACTGACTCTCCAAGTCGGGAGAGTGTTAGTAAAGCATCTGGAATGTTGCACCCGAGTACCAGGGGACGAAAACTGAGACATATTGGAACACGTCTCCCGATCACACGGTTGATCATACTCTGGGTTCCACATGCATGTTTTAGCTGAAGGAAGAATACCTTAAACCTGTTGAGTTGAGACCCGTGGAATGGGTAACATGCAATATGATTTCAAAGGGTCTTCATTTGCTCACCGAACCTCTCCAGTCCTATCACTGCTGCGTTTATGCCCCTGTACACACTCTTGATTCTCTTTCGGAGACATAGCAATCCATAGGTTTTAAGATACTTCCTAGTCAGGTACATTCTCAGGCGTTTAATATGGGGTGTTGAGTCCATTTCCTTGAGCAAGGAGTAGCTCTTGTCTATTCCATACTTGGCTTAAGGAACTTTATCTGTGCACATTTCAATCTCTGGTTTTATGCAGCACCCCAACTCACCTTTCCCCTTAAGCAAGCATAATTTGGTTTTTTAAATTTGAGACCCTGTTCTGTTTTGCAATTCAGTTCCTGTGTAGCCAAGTTTTCATTCCGTGTATTAGTGATATCTTATGATGTTTCTTTTTCTGTGTGACTTATTTCAGTTAGAATCATCATACCTGAATCCACTCACTATGCTGCTACGGGCCTGATGACATAGATTTCATTGCTGAGTGATACTGCATTGTACATAAGTACCACAACTTCTTTATCCATTTTTCACTTTCTGCGATATTGAACTTGTACCATAAACCAGGTTCTTGTAAACAGAGCCGTCCCAACATTTGGGGTGGCTGTGTCTTTTTGATTTTAATTTCCCTAAGCTATAGGACCATAAGTGGAAGTGCCCTAGGCTCTGTTGCTTTGTTTTTTAGATGTTTCAGGAAACACCATACACTTCTCCCGAGTGGCTGTTGGCAATTTACATCCCGCCCATCAGCATAACAAGGCTCCCAGTTCTCCATGGCCTATCCTGTGTTTCTGGATTTTACACTTTTTTCAGATGGCCCTTTTGACCGGGAGTAAGTGAGACTTCATTGTAGTGCAGATTTCCTTTGCAAGCTTGCTTGGTTGGCCAAAAAGGGCGTATGCGTTTTTTCCTGAATATATTCAGGAAAAAACGCATACACCCTTTTAGGCCAAGTGCATCATTGTGGACGTTCTGCCTCTTTTCCTATGCTTTCAATGCAATTCCAGTCTACCTCCTGAAATCGGTTTCCTGCAATTCTGCCCCGCTTTCAAGTCCTCTTGGCAGCCTTACTTCAGTATATTTTTGGACGATAGCTGTCATTTATAACTCTGCAGGTTTGTGAATTACAGTGCCCCTGAGCTCCTTTCTTCAACTCGCTTTCTCGTGAGCTGGCCGCAACACCGCAGGATTGCTTCAGGCCCTAATCTGGTTCCGGCACGGCACGCTGAGCGTTTGGTTAATTACTTTTCCTGGTGCGAAATGAGAGTTAAATTTGCCCGTCCAGACACCTCCAGCTAGTCTGTCATTGGTTCTCCCTATTCCTGTTCATCTTCCGCAGAAATTGCAAACTGGGCCAAACAGGAGGTTAAAGGCACTGACTCTCCAAGTCGGGAGAGTGTTAGTAAAGCGTCTGGAATGTTGCACCCGAGTACCTGGGGACGAAAACTGAGACATATTGGAACACATCTCCCGAGCACACGGTTGATCATACTCTTGGTTCCACATGCATGTTTTAGCTGAAGGAAGAATACCTTAAACCTGGAGAGTTGAGACCTGTGGAATGGGTTCCATGCAATATGACTTCAAAGGGTCTTCATTTGCTCACCGAACCTCTCCAATCCTATCACTGCTGCGTTTATGCCCCTGTACACACGCTTGATTCTCTTTCGGAGACATAGCAGTCCATAGGTTTTAAGATACTTCCTAGTCAGGTACATTCTTAGGCGTTTAATATGGGGTGTTGAGTCCATTTCGTTGAGCAAGGAGTAGCTCTTGTCTATTCCATATTTGGCTTAAGGAACTTTATCTGTGCTCATTTCAATCTCTGGTTTTATGCAGCACCCCAACTCACCTTTCCCTTTAAGCAAGCATAAGTTGGTTTTCTAAATTTGAGACCCTGTTCTGTTTTGTAATTCAGTTCCTGTGTAGCCAAGTTTACATTCCGTGTATTAGTGATATCTTATGATGTTTCTTTTTCTGTGAGACTTATTTCAGTTAGAGTCATCGAACCTGAATCCACTCATTATGCTGCTACGGGCCTGATGACATAGATTTCATTGCTGAGTGATATTGCATTGTACGTAAGTACCACAACTTCTTTATCCATTTTTCACTTTCTGCGATATTGAACTTGTACCGTAAACCAGGTTCTTGTAAACAGAGCCGTCCCAACCTTTGGGGTGGCTGTGTCTTTTTGATTTTAATTTCCCTAAGCTATAGGATCATAAGTGGAAGTGCCCTAGGCTCTGTTGCTTTGTGTTTTAGATGTTTCAGGAAACACCATACACTTCTCCCGAGTGGCTGTTGGCAATTTACATCCCACCCATCAGCATAGCAAGGCTCCCAGTTCTCCATGGCCTGTCCTGCCTTTCTGGATTTTACACTTTTTTCAGATGGCCCTTTTGACCGGGGGGAAGTGAGACTTCATTGTAGTGCAGATTTCCTTTGCAAGCTTGCTTGGTTGGCCAAAAAGGGCGTATGCGTTTTTTCCTGAATATATTCAGGAAAAAACGCATACGCCCTTTTTGGCCAAGTGCATCATTGTGGACGTTCTGCCTCTTTTCCTATGCTTTCAATGCAATTCCAGTCTACCTCCTGAAATTGGTTTCCTGCAATTCTGCCCCGCTTTCAAGTCCTCTTGGCAGCCTTACTTCAGTATATTTTTGGACGATAGCTGTCATTTATAACTCTGCAGGTTTGTGAATTACAGTGCCCCTGAGCTCCTTTCTTCAACTCGCTTTCTCGTGAGCTGGCCGCAACACCGCAGGATGGCTTCAGGCCCTAATCTGGTTCCGGCACGGCACGCTGAGCCTTTGGTTAATTCCTCTTCCTGGTGGGAAATGAGAGTTAAATTTGCCCGTCCAGACACCTCCAGCTAGTCTGTCATTGGTTCTCCCTATTCCTGTTCATCTTCCGCAGAAATTGCAAACTGGGCCAAACAGGAGGTTAAAGGCACTGACTCTCCAAGTCGGGAGAGTGTTAGTAAAGCATGTGGAATGTTGCACCCGAGTACCAGGGGACGAAAACTGAGACATATTGGAACACGTCTCCCGATCACACGGTTGATCATACTCTGGGTTCCACATGCATGTTTTAGCTGAAGGAAGAATACCTTAAACCTGGAGAGTTGAGACCCGTGGAATGGGTAACATGCAATATGATTTCAAAGGGTCTTCATTTGCTCACCGAACCTCTCCAGTCGTATCACTGCTGCGTTTATGCCCCTGTACACACTCTTGATTCTCTTTCGGAGACATAGCAATCCATAGGTTTTAAGATACTTCCTAGTCAGGTACATTCTCAGGCGTTTAATATGGGGTGTTGAGTCCATTTCCTTGAGCAAGGAGTAGCTCTTGTCTATTCCATACTTGGCTTAAGGAACTTTATCTGTGCACATTTCAATCTCTGGTTTTATGCAGCACCCCAACTCACCTTTCCCCTTAAGCAAGCATAATTTGGTTTTTTAAATTTGAGACCCTGTTCTGTTTTGCAATTCAGTTCCTGTGTAGCCAAGTTTTCATTCCGTGTATTAGTGATATCTTATGATGTTTCTTTTTCTGTGTGACTTATTTCAGTTAGAATCATCATACCTGAATCCACTCACTATGCTGCTACGGGCCTGATGACATAGATTTCATTGCTGAGTGATACTGCATTGTACGTAAGTACCACAACTTCTTTATCCATTTTTCACTTTCTGCGATATTGAACTTGTACCGTAAACCAGGTTCTTGTAAACAGAGCCGTCCCAACCTTTGGGGTGGCTGTGTCTTTTTGATTTTAATTTCCCTAAGCTATAGGACCATAAGTGGAAGTGCCCTAGGCTCTGTTGCTTTGTTTTTTAGATGTTTCAGGAAACACCATACACTTCTCCCGAGTGGCTGTTGGCAATTTACATCCCGCCCATCAGCATAACAAGGCTCCCAGTTCTCCATGGCCTGTCCTGCCTTTCTGGATTTTACACTTTTTTCAGATGGCCCTTTTGACCGGGGGGAAGTGAGACTTCATTGTAGTGCAGATTTCCTTTGCAAGCTTGCTTGGTTGGCCAAAAAGGGCGTATGCGTTTTTTCCTGAATATATTCAGGAAAAAACGCATACGCCCTTTTAGGCCAAGTGCATCATTGTGGACGTTCTGCCTCTTTTCCTATGCTTTCAATGCAATTCCAGTCTACCTCCTGAAATCGGTTTCCTGCAATTCTGCCCCGCTTTCAAGTCCTCTTGGCAGCCTTACTTCAGTATATTTTTGGACGATAGCTGTCATTTATAACTCTGCAGGTTTGTGAATTACAGTGCCCCTGAGCTCCTTTCTTCAACTCGCTTTCTCGTGAGCTGGCCGCAACACCGCAGGATTGCTTCAGGCCCTAATCTGGTTCCGGCACGGCATGCTGAGCGTTTGGTTAATTACTTTTCCTGGTGCGAAATGAGAGTTAAATTTGCCCGTCCAGACACCTCCAGCTAGTCTGTCATTGGTTCTCCCTATTCCTGTTCATCTTCCGCAGAAATTGCAAACTGGGCCAAACAGGAGGTTAAAGGCACTGACTCTCCAAGTCGGGAGAGTGTTAGTAAAGCGTCTGGAATGTTGCACCCGAGTACCTGGGGACGAAAACTGAGACATATTGGAACACATCTCCCGAGCACACGGTTGATCATACTCTTGGTTCCACATGCATGTTTTAGCTGAAGGAAGAATACCTTAAACCTGGGGAGTTGAGACCTGTGGAATGGGTTCCATGCAATATGACTTCAAAGGGTCTTCATTTGCTCACCGAACCTCTCCAATCCTATCACTGCTGCGTTTATGCCCCTGTACACATGCTTGATTCTCTTTCGGAGACATAGCAGTCCATAGGTTTTAAGATACTTCCTAGTCAGGTACATTCTTAGGCGTTTAATATGGGGTGTTGAGTCCATTTCGTTGAGCAAGGAGTAGCTCTTGTCTATTCCATATTTGGCTTAAGGAACTTTATCTGTGCTCATTTCAATCTCTGGTTTTATGCAGCACCCCAACTCACCTTTCCCTTTAAGCAAGCATAAGTTGGTTTTCTAAATTTGAGGCCCTGTTCTGTTTTGTAATTCAGTTCCTGTGTAGCCAAGTTTACATTCCGTGTATTAGTGATATCTTATGATGTTTCTTTTTCTGTGAGACTTATTTCAGTTAGAGTCATCGAACCTGAATCCACTCATTATGCTGCTACGGGCCTGATGACATAGATTTCATTGCTGAGTGATATTGCATTGTACGTAAGTACCACAACTTCTTTATCCATTTTTCACTTTCTGCGATATTGAACTTGTACCGTAAACCAGGTTCTTGTAAACAGAGCCGTCCCAACCTTTGGGGTGGCTGTGTCTTTTTGATTTTAATTTCCCTAAGCTATAGGATCATAAGTGGAAGTGCCCTAGGCTCTGATGCTTTGTGTTTTAGATGTTTCAGGAAACACCATACACTTCTCCCGAGTGGCTGTTGGCAATTTACATCCCACCCATCAGCATAGCAAGGCTCCCAGTTCTCCACGGCCTGTCCTGCCTTTCTGGATTTTACACTTTTTTCAGATGGCCCTTTTGACCGGGGGGAAGTGAGACTTCATTGTAGTGCCCATTTCCTTTGCAAGCTTGCTTGGTTGGCCAAAAAGGGCGTATGCGTTTTTTCCTGAATATATTCAGGAAAAAACGCATACGCCCTTTTTGGCCAAGTGCATCATTGTGGACGTTCTGCCTCTTTTCCTATGCTTTAAATGCAATTCAAGTCTACCTCCTGAAATCGGTTTCCTGCAATTCTGCCCCGCTTTCAAGTCCTCTTGGCAGCCTTACTTCAGTATATTTTTGGACGATAGCTGTCATTTATAACTCTGCAGGTTTGTGAATTACAGTGCCCCTGAGCTCCTTTCTTCAAGTCGCTTTCTCGTGAGCTGGCCGCAACACCGCAGGATGGCTTCAGGCCCTAATCTGGTTCCGGCACGGCACGCTGAGCCTTTGGTTAATTCCTCTTCCTGGTGGGAAATGAGAGTTAAATTTGCCCGTCCAGACACCTCCAGCTAGTCTCTCATTGGTTCTCCCTATTCCTGTTCATCTTCCGCAGAAATTGCAAACTGGGCCAAACAGGAGGTTAAAGGCACTGACTCTCCAAGTCGGGAGAGTTTTAGTAAAGCGTCTGGAATGTTGCACCCGAGTACCTGGGGACGAAAACTGAGACATACTTGAACACGTCTCCCGATCACACGGTTGATCATACTCAGGGTTCCACATGCATGTTTTAGCTGAAGGAAGAATACCTTAAACCTGGAGAGTTGAGACCCGTGGAATGGGTACCATGCAATATGACTTCAAAGGGTCTTCATTTGCTCACCGAACCTCTCCAATCCTATCACTGCTGCGTTTATGCCCCTGTACACACGCTTGATTCTCTTTCGGAGACATAGCAATCCATAGGTTTTAAGATAGTTCCTAGTCAGGTACACTCTTAGGCATTTAATATGGGGTGTTGAGTCCATTTCGTTGAGCAAGGAGTAGCTCTTGTCTATTCCATATTTGGCTTAAGGAACTTTATCTGTGCTCATTTCAATCTCTGGTTTTATGCAGCACCCCAACTCACCTTTCCCCTTAAGCAAGCATAAGTTGGTTTTCTAAATTTGAGACCCTGTTCTGTATTGTAATTCAGTTCCTATGTAGCCAAGTTTACATTCCGTGTATTAGTGATATCTTATGATGTTTCTTTTTCTGTGTGACTTATTTCAGTTAGAATCATCATACCTGAATCCACTCACTATGCTGCTACGGGCCTGATGACATAGATTTCCTTGCTCAGTGATAGTGCATTGTACGTAAGTACCACAACTTCTTTATCCATTTTTCACTTTCTGCGATATTGAACTTGTACCGTAAACCAGGTTCTTGTAAACAGAGCCGTCCCAACCTTTGGGGTGGCTGTGTCTTTTTGATTTTAATTTCCCTAAGCTATAGGACCATAAGTGGAAGTGCCCTAGGCTCTGTTGCTTTGTGTTTTAGATGTTTCAGGAAACACCATACACTTCTCCCGAGTGGCTGTTGGCAATTTATATCCCACCCATCAGCATAACAAGGCTCCCAGTTCTCCATGGCCTGTCCTGCCTTTCTGGATTTTACACTTTTTTCAGATGGCCCTTTTGACCGGGGGGAAGTGAGACTTCATTGTAGTGCAGATTTCCTTTGCAAGCTTGCTTGGTTGGCCAAAAAGGGCGTATGCGTTTTTTCCTGAATATATTCAGGAAAAAACGCATACGCCCTTTTTGGCCAAGTGCATCATTGTGGACGTTCTGCCTCTTTTCCTATGCTTTCAATGCAATTCCAGTCTACCTCCTGAAATCGGTTTCCTGCAATTCTGCCCCGCTTTCAAGTCCTCTTGGCAGCCTTACTTCAGTATATTTTTGGACGATAGCTGTCATTTATAACTCTGCAGGTTTGTGAATTACAGTGCCCCTGAGCTCCTTTCTTCAACTCGCTTTCTCGTGAGCTGGCCGCAACACCGCAGGATGGCTTCAGGCCCTAATCTGGTTCCGGCACGGCACGCTGAGCCTTTGGTTAATTCCTCTTCCTGGTGCGAAATGAGAGTTAAATTTGCCCATCCAGACACCTCCAGCTAGTCTGTCATTGGTTCTCCCTATTCCTGTTCATCTTCCGCAGAAATTGCAAACTGGGCCAAACAGGAGGTTAAAGGCACTGACTTTCCAAGTCGGGAGAGTGTTAGTAAAGTGTCTGGAATGTTGCACCCGAGTACCAGGGGACGAAAACTGAGACATATTGGAACACATCTCCCGAGCACACGGTTGATCATACTCTGGGTTCCACATGCATGTTTTAGCTGAAGGAAGAATACCTTAAACCTGGAGAGTTGAGACCCGTGGAATGGGTACCATGCAATATGACTTCAAAGGGTCTTCATTTGCTCACCGAACCTCTCCAATCCTATCACTGCTGCGTTTATGCCCCTGCACACATGCTTGATTCTGTTTCGGAGACATAGCAATCCATAGGTTTTAAGATACTTCCTAGTCAGGTACACTCTTAGGCATTTAATATGGGGTGTTGAGTCCATTTCGTTGAGCAAGGAGTAGCTCTTGTCTATTCCATATTTGGCTTAAGGAACTTTATCTGTGCTCATTTCAATCTCTGGTTTTATGCAGCACCCCAACTCACGTTTCCCCTTAAACAAGCATAAGTTGGGTTTCTAAATTTGAGACCCTGTTCTGTTTTGTAATTCAGTTCCTGTGTAGCCAAGTTTACATTCCGTGTATTAGTGATATCTTATGATGTTTCTTTTTCTGTGTGAGTTATTTCAGTTAGAATCATCGTACCTGAATCCACTCATTATGCTGCTACGGGCCTGATGACATAGATTTCATTGCTGAGTGATATTGCATTGTACGTAAGTACCACAACTTCTTTATCCATTTTTCACTTTCTGCGATATTGAACTTGTACCGTAAATGTGTTTCTTGTAAACAGAGCCGTCCCAACATTTTGGGTGGCTCTGTCTTTTTGATTTTAATTTCCCTAAGCTATAGGACCATAAGTGGAAGTGCCCTAGGCTCTGTTGCTTTGTTTTTTAGATGTTTCAGGAAACACCATACAGTTCTCCGGAATGGCTGTTGGCAATTTAAATCACGCCCATCAGCATAACAAGGCTCCCAGTTCTCCATGGCCTGTCCTGCCTTTCTGGATTTCACACTTTTTTCAGATGGCCCTTTTGACCGGGGGAAAGTGAGACTTCATTGTAGTGCAGATTTTCTTTTCAAGCTTGCTTGGTTGGCCAAAAAGGGCGTATGCGTTTTTTCCTGAATATATTCAGGAAAAAACCATACGCCCTTTTTGGCCAAGTGCATCATTGTGGACGTTCTGCCTCTTTTCCTATGCTTTAAATGCAAATCCAGTCTACCTCCTGAAATCGGTTTCTTGCAATTCTGCCCCGCTTTCAAGTCCTCTTGGCAGCCTTACTTCAGTATATTTTGGGACGATAGCTGTCATTTATAACTCTGCAGGTTTGTGAATTACAGTGCCCCTGAGCTCCTTTCTTCAACTCGCTTTCTTGTGAGCTGGCCGCAACACCGCAGGATTGCTTCAGGCCCTAATGTGGTTAAGGCACGGCACGCTGAGCCTTTGGTTAATTCCTCTTCCTGGTGGGAAATGAGAGTTAAATTTGCCCGTCCAGACACCTCCAGCTAGTCTCTCAATGGTTCTCCCTATTCCTGTTCATCTTCCGCAGAAATTGCAAACTGGGCCAAACAGGAGGTTAAAGGCACTGACTCTCCAAGTCGGGAGAGTGTTAGTAAAGCGTCTGGAATGTTGCACCCGAGTACCAGGGGATAGAAACTGACACATATTGGAACACGTCTCCCGATCACACGGTTGATCATACTCTGGGTTCCACATGCATGTTTTACCTGAGGAAGAATACCTGAAACCTGGAGAGTTGAGACCCGTGGAATGGGTACCATGCAATATGATTTCAAAGGGTCTTCATTTGCTCACCAAACCTCTCCAGTGCTATCACTGCTGCGTTTATGCCCCTGTGCACTCGCTTGATTCTCTTTCGGAGACATAGCAATCCATTGGTTTTAAGATAGTTCCTAGTCAGGTACATTCTTAGGCGTTTAATATGGGGTGTGGAGTCCATTTCCTTGAGCAAGGAGTAGCTCTTGTCTATTCCATACTTGGCTTAAGGAACTTTATCTGTGCTCATTTCAATCTCTGGTTTTATGCAGCACCCCAACTCACCTTTCCCCTTAAGCAAGCATAAGTTGGTTTTCTAAATTTGAGACCCTGTTCTGTTTTGCAATTCAGTTCCTGTGTAGCCAAGTTTACATTCCGTGTATTAGTGATACCTTATGATGTTTCTTTTTCTGTGTGACTTATTTCAGTTAGATTCATCGTACTTAGTCCACTCATTATGCTGCTACGGGCCTGATGACATAGATTTCATTGCTGAGTGATATTGCATTGTACGTAAGTACCACAATTTCTTTATCCATTTTTCACTTTCTGCGATATTGAACTTGTACCATAAACCAGGTTCTTGTAAACAGAGCCGTCCCAACCTTTGGGGTGGCTGTGTCTTTCTGATTTTAATTTCCCTAAGCTATGGGACCATAAGTGGAAGTGCCCTAGGCTCTGTTGCTTTGTTTTTTAGATGTTTCAGGAAACACCATACACTTCTCCCGAGTGGCTGTTGGCAATTGACATCCCGCCCATCAGCATAACAAGGCTCCCAGTTCTCCATGGCCTGTCCTGCCTTTCTGGATTTTACACTTTTTTCAGATGGCCCTTTTGACCGGGGGGAAGTGAGACTTCATTGTAGTGCAGATTTCCTTTGCAAGCTTGCTTGGTTGGCCAAAAAGGGCGTATGCGTTTTTTCCTGAATATATTCAGGAAAAAACGCATACGCCCTTTTTGGCCAAGTGCATCATTGTGGACGTTCTGCCTCTTTTCCTATGCTTTAAATGCAATTCCAGTCTACCTCCTGAAATCGGTTTCCTGCAATTCTGCCCCGCTTTCAAGTCCTCTTGGCAGCCTTACTTCAGTATATTTTTGGATGATAGCTGTCATTTATAACTCTGCAAGTTTGTGAATTACAGTGCCCCTGAGCTCCTTTCTTCAACTCGCTTTCTCGTGAGCTGGCCGCAACACCGCAGGATGGCTTCAGGCTCTAATCTGGTTCCGGCACGGCACGCTGAGCCTTTGGTTAATTCCTCTTCCTGGTGGGAAATGAGAGTTAAATTTCCCCGTCCAGACACCTCCAGCTAGTCTGTCATTGGTTCTCCCTATTCCTGTTCATCTTCCGCAGAAATTGCAAACTCGGCCAAACAGGAGGTTAAAGGCACTGACTCTCCAAGTCGGGAGAGTGTTAGTAAAGCGTCTGGCATGTTGCACCCGAGTATCAGGGGACGAAAACTGACACATATTGGAACACGTCTCCCGATCACACTGTTGATCATTCTCTCGTTTCCACATGCATGTTTTAGCTGAAGGAAGTATCCCTTAAACCTGGAGAGTTGAGACCCGTGGAATGGGTACCATGCAATATGACTTCAAAGGTCTTCATTTGCTCACCGAACCTCTCCAATCTTATGAGCCCCAAGTGTCCAGCCTTATGTGTCACCCAGCTCTGGGTGTAGATGTGGTAAATGCAGGTTGCATCAGAAGCCTTGAATGATTACTTAAGTATTTCTCTCTATTTCACTGTCATTGTGTTTTGTTTAAGAAATTTATTTTTATTATGGGATTTACCTGATTTTCACTGCTTTAATGCCGCTGTACACACTCTTGATTCTCTTACAGAGATATATAAATACATAGGTTTTATGATTCTTACTAGTCAGGTATATTCCTAGGCGTTGAATATGGGGTGTTGAGTCCATTTCGTTGAGCAAGGAGTAGCTCTTGTCTATTCCATATTTGGCTTAAGGAACTTTATCTGTGCTCATTTCAATCTCTGGTTTTATGCAGCACCCCAACTCACCTTTCCCCTTAAGCAAGCATAAGTTGGTTTTCTAAATTTGAGACCCTGTTCTGTTTTGCAATTCAGTTCCTGTGTAGCCAAGTTTACATTCCGTGTATTAGTGATACCTTATGATGTTTCTTTTTCTGTGTGATTTATTTCAGTTAGATTCATCGTACTTAGTCCACTCATTATGCTGCTACGGGCCTGATGACATAGATTTCATTGCTGAGTGATATTGCATTGTACGTAAGTACCACAACTTCTTTATCCATTTTTCACTTTCTGCGATATTGAACTTGTACCGTATATGAGGTTCTTGTAAACAGAGCCATCCCAAACTTTGGGGTGGCTGTGTCTTTTTGATTTTAATTGCCCTAAACTATAGTACCATAAGTGGAAGTGCCCTAGGCTCTGTTGCTTTGTTTTTTAGATGTTTCAGGAAACACCAAACACTTCTCCAGAGTGGCTGTTGGCAATTTACATCCTGCCCATCAGCATAAGATGGCTCCCAGTTCTCCATGGCCTGTCATGCCTTTATGGATTTTACACTTTTTTCAGATGGCCCTTTTGACCAGGGGGAATTGAGACTTCATTGTAGTGCAGATTTCCTTTGCAAGCTTGCTTGGTTGGCCAAAAAGGGCGTATGCGTTTTTTCCTGAATATATTCAGGAAAAAACACATACGCCCTTTTTGGGCAAGTCAG
Source organism: Lagenorhynchus albirostris (assembly GCF_949774975.1). Taxonomy (NCBI): domain Eukaryota; kingdom Metazoa; phylum Chordata; class Mammalia; order Artiodactyla; family Delphinidae; genus Lagenorhynchus; species Lagenorhynchus albirostris. Next base: position 615,236 of record NW_026783521.1, on the reverse strand, counting down.
GTTTTTGAATTGCAGTGGCCCTTAGCTCCATTTTTCAGCTCTTAGTTTTGTGATCTTGCCCCATAACCACAGGATTCCTTGAAGCCCTATTCTTCTTCTGGGGCACCTTGCTGTGCCTTTGGTTCATTCTTCTTACTGATGTGAAATTAGAGTGACATGTGCCCATTGAAACCGCTACAGCTAGTTTCTCACTGGTTCCCCCTATTCCCATTCATCCTCCGCACTAACTGAAGACTGTGCGATACCAGAACTTAAAGGCATTGACTCTCCATGTGGGGATGTTGTTAGTAAAGTGGCTGGAATGTCGATCCGGAGCCCCAGGAGAGGAAAAATGTGGTGCGTTTTAGAAACCTTTCCCGATCATATGGTATACCAGTCGCTGGGTTTCCCAAGCATGGTTTAGCTGTAGGAAGATTCCCTTCAACCTGGAGTGTTGGGACCCTTGGAATGAGTAGCATGAAGTATTGCATTAAACTTTCGGCAGTTGCTCACCGAAGCTCACCAATCCTCTCAGCCCCAAGTGTCCAGCCTTATGTCTTATCCAGCTGTGGGTTTATATGTGGTCAATCCAGGTTGCGTCACAGCCCCTGAGCGAATTTTGTAAGAATTTTTCTCTCTTTCATTGTTTCTGCGTTTTGTTTTTAAAATTTATTTCTATAATGGGGTTTAGCTCATTTTCACTGCTGTGTTTGTGCCGCTCTGCACACACTTGATTCCCTTATGGAGATATATCAATACATGGGTTTTAAGATTCTTATTACTCAGATATATTTCTCTGCGGTGTATAGGGTGTGTTGAGGCCAGTTCATTGAGCAAGGTGTAGATCTTGTCTAATACCTATTTGGTTTCTTGAACGGTATCTGTGCTAATTTCAAACTCTGGTTTTATGCATCACCCCACCTCTCCTTTCCCCTTAAGCTGACATAAGTGTGTTTTCTAAATGTGAGACACTGTTCTGTTCTGTAATTCATTTCTTGTGCAGCCATATTTACCCTCCCTCTATAAGTGATATCTTATGATATGTTTCTTTTTCTGTTTGACTTATTTCAAGTAGTATTATCGGACCTAAATCCACTCTTTATCCTTCTACTAGCCTTATTACATTGATTTCATGGTGAAGAGATATTCCATTGTACATAAGTACCACATCTTCTTTATCCATTGTTCTCTTTCCTGGGATATTTAAGGTGTACTGAAGTTGAGGTTCTTGTAAACAGAGTAGCCCTAAACTGTGGTGTGCTTGTGTCTTGTTGATTTTTAGACTTCCCTAGATATACTCCCATGATTGGAAGTGTCCTATGCTCTGTAGCTCTGTTTTTAGATGATTTAGGAACCACCATACACTTCTCCAGAGTGGCTCTCGGCAGTTCACACACTGCCCATCAGCATATAAAGGCTCCCTGTTCTCCATGGCCTGTCCTGCATTTCTGGTTTTTACAATTTTTTAGGATGGCCCTTTTGACCGGTGGGAAATGAGACTTCTTTGTTGTGCACATTTGCATTGCTTGCTTGCTTCGTTGCCCATAAAGTGCGTATGCGTTTTTTCCTGGATATAATCAGGAAAAATCGCATACGCCCTTTTGGGCCAACTGCATCATTGTCGAAATTCTGCCGCTTTTCATGCGCGTTAAAGACGAGTCCAATCTATCTCTTGAAATCTGTTTCTTGCAATTCTGTCTTGCATTCAGATCCTCTTCTTTGCCTTACCTCAACATATTTTTGGACGTTAGTTTTCATTTATAACTCTGCAGGTTTGTGAATTGCAGTGACCCTGAGCTCCATGTTTTAAGTTGCTCTTTTGTGAGCTGGCCTCAAACGCGCAGGATTGCTTCAGGCCCTATTTTGGCTCCGGCGAGGCAGGCTGAGCCTTTTTTTAATTCTTATTCTTAATGGGAAATTAGAGTGATATGTGCCCGTCCAAACCCCTACAACTCTTCTCTCATTGGTTCCCCCTCTTCCCGTTCATCCTCCTCACAATTTGCAAAATGTGTGAAACAGAAGTTTAAATGTGCTGATTCTCCAAGTGGGGAGCTTCTAAGTAACGTGGCTGGAATGGTGAACAGGAGCACCAGGAGAGGATAAATGAGGTGCATTTTAGACACATCTCCCGATCACATGGTGTACAGTCCTCTGGGTTTTCCATGCATGTTTTAGCTGTAGGAAGATCCCTTGAACCTGCAGATTTGGGACCCATTGAATGGGTACCAGGTAGTATTACTTTAAAGGGTGTGCATTTCCTCACCCAACCTCACATTTCTCTTAGCGCAAACAGTTTCCAGCCTTATGTCTCATCCTGCTGTGGGTCTAGATGTGTTCAATCCATGTTGCATCACCGTCCCTGAGGAAAAGTTGTAAGAGGTTTTCTCTGTCTCTCTGTCGTTTATCTTTTTCAATTTATTACTATATTGGTTACAGCTGATTTTCAAAGCTCTGTTTCTTGCTGCTGTACATCCACTTGATTCACGTACAGAGAGACATCAATAAATTCTTTTTCAGATTCTTACCAGTCGTATATATTCTTTTCCGGTGACTTGAGTGTGCTGAGTGCAGTTCTTTTAGCTACCGTGTAGGCCTTGTTGATTATCAGTTTGGTATTTGGAATGGTATCTTTGCTAATTTCAACCTCCTGGATGATGCCTCACCCCTCCCCACCTTTCCCGTTTAGCAGCCTTATGCGTGTTTTCTACATATTTGACTATGTTTTTGTTTTGTAATTTATTTCATGTGTAGCCATTTTGGATTCCACCTTTAAGTGATATCTTACGATATGTGTCTTCTTCTTTTTGAATTCTGTCACTTAGAATGATCATACGTAACTCCTCCGGAGTTGTTACAGCTGGCCATATTTCATTGATTTCCAGGCTGAATAATATTCCACTCTACCTAAGTACCACATCTCTATCCATTTTTTCCCTCCAGAGACATTTAAGTTATATCCTAGTCGAGGATCTTTTAAACAGAGAGGGGGTAAACATTGGGGTGCCTGTGTCCTCTCGATTTTTGTTTTTCCCAAGATATACGCCCATGAGTGCAAGTGCCCTATGCTCTGTAGCTCATTGTTTAGATGCTTTAGTAAACACAATACACTTCTCCAGAATGGCCGTTGGCAATATACATTTCCACTATAAGTCTCACAGGGCTCCCTCTTCTCCTTGCCCTGTCCTGCATTTCTGTTGTTTACGCTTTATGAGGATGGCTCTTCTGACTGATGCGAAGTGATGTCTTTTGTAGTATTGACTTCCAGTGCCCACCTGTTTGGTTGGCTAAAAAGGTGTACGCTCTTTTCTTGAATATATACACAAAAAAAACGCATACACCCTTTTTGGCCAACTGCAATGTTGGCAATGTTCAGCTCCTTTTCTTGTGCTTAACGGCGAGTCCTTTCTACCTCCTCAAATCCCTTTCCTGCCATTCTCCCTTGCTTACAAGTCCTTTTCTCTGACTTTCCTCAAGACATTTTTCAGTGATGGATATTTTCAACTCTGCAGTTTTGTGAATTTTACTGCCCCTGAGTTCTATTGTTCAACTTGTGTTTATGGGAACTGGCCACAAAGCAGCGGGATTTCCTCAAGCCCTATACTGTTTCCATGGGCAACCCTAGCCTTTGGTCAATTCGTCTTCCTGATTGGAAATTAGAGTGACATGTGCCTGTCTGAACACGTAGGACTTGTCTCTCATTGTTCCTCATCCTTCCGCTTCATCCTCTGGACAAATTCCAAACTGTACGCAACAGGATGTTGACAGTGCTGACATCTCCAAGTGGGGAGACTGTTAGTAAAGACGCTGGAGGGGTGAACCCGAGCACCAGGAGATGAGGAGATGAGATGCCTTTTCCAAACTCTTCCCGATCAGACGGTATACCATCCTCTGGGTGTGACAGACATGTTTTAGCAGTAGGAAGAGTCCCATTCATGTAAGGAGAACACCAGGGCTTTTTCAAAATCAGTGTCTCCCCGAAACCCAAACTGGGGAATTTTTTAAGCTACGGCTACACATATGTTCATTAAGGGCCTTGGGAAGTAGGCAGAGTCCAAACTTTAGATGATTGAAGTCTTCAGGGTCAGAAGCACTCACCACCAGCTTCCCTTAGGTTACACTTTAACTGTCATTGATAGATGATGTCAATAAAAATATCTATTCTTTTTCAGATTATTTCCCCTTATAGGTTATTGCAAAATGTTGAGTGTAGTTCCCTGTGCTATACAGTAGTTCCTTGTTGATGATCTATTTTATACATAGCAGTGTGTATGTGTTAATCCCAAACTGTTAATTTATCCCTCCTCCCACCTTTCCCCTTTGGTAATAATAAATTATAAGATTTTATACTTCTCAGAAATGGGGGAGCTGAAAGAGAGGTATCATTTTCAATGGAAAAGCATTTAAAACAAGATTGAAGGTTTAACCAAGATTATTAGATGTACATCCTTGGAAAGAAATCACTTCATTTCTCTAATATTGAGCTGACAAATAAGACAAACCTTTTCACTGAACTTGCTTATAATAAAGTGATGGAAATATCCAATGGAAGTGTTAGAAACATCTTATTTTACCCGAGCCTTATACACTGTTCTATGTTAACTACACTTTGGCTCACACATCTGTTCATTGAGGTTACAATAGTCTCAATTTCTGTTACTGATCCTCCAGAGTGGACCCCAACAAGTGTCCCCCTGCCCAGTGTCATTGGGGCCAACAGATCGAGACTGAGTTTGGTTCACAAGCAAAGGAAACTTTATATTTTGATCAGAGAATGGAGAGGTGAGAGCATGTACTACCCCGTGGGCTGTGGGCTGGGCTGCTGTGTAGAGATCCTGTCAGAGTCAGTGGGAGGGAGGGGGCGGAGCTCTCGAGGGCCGGGTTGGCTGTAGCTCAGGCTCTATATCGCGGAGTCTGCACTGGGCCCCAGGAGCTGAGGTGTCGACCCAGCCATTCTGCACTAGGAAATCTGGTCTGAAGTGCCGGGTGTGGAACCTCTGCATGCGGGACCCTAGGAGCACGTGAAATTAGACAAAGCACAAAGGATAAAAAAGGTTAGACTTGACTTTATTGCCCAGATTCTATTTTTATCTCCCAGGGATTTTTAATGGGCTTTGCTGGGGACAAACCCCCCCTCTGCCTTTTGTCCCGTTCCTCATTCTTGGAGTGCTGAGGGTGCAGACCCTTCTTCTGTAACTGCTGAGTGCTGAGTTGGGAGCCCTCATACCCTGGGGCGAGGGTCAGAGCTTCTCCCCAGCAGCCTCCAGGTGACGTTGATTGTCCCCAGGCCCCCTGCCTCCCTGCTCGTCCACCTGAGCAGCAGCATTGGAAGTGTTATAGATTCTAATGACCTTTAAGGGTCCAGGAAAGAGATGTGCAGAGACGCTGTGGGGGCCGGTTTCACCCCGCCCCACATTTGTTCGGCCACCTTAGGCCGACCGTTTCTGCCAGCCTAGATGCTCTGACCAGTAGTCTGCGCTTTCTTCAATTAGGCCCCTGAATTAACGTACAAACAGCACCAGGTGTCAGAGCCCTGCCCGCTCAACTCCCAGACAGTCCAGGGTCAGTGGTGATCAAGGACCATGATGGCCACTGAGTCAACAGCCTTTTGAAGTAAACAAGAGTCCAGCCGGTCTTACTGGCCACCATCATCACGGTGTCTGTAGGCTTTTCTATGGTGACAGTGTGATATACGGTTCCCCCGCCAAGATTATTAGCTCCCCTCTGGGTGCAGTAAGTCCGGCAAGCAGTAGTCTACTCTTTTGGGACACACTCTTGTTGTTTTATGAGAGAAACTCCAGGTCAAGTGATGTTCACACGAGTCGTCATGGTGCCCTGTTGCCCCCGGTTATCTCTCTGGATGTTGGAGTTGGAGGGCCTCCTCACTCGAGGTCGGTGTGCCCACGGAGCGAACCCTGCAACTTCAGGGCATGGTTGGTGGTTAGGATCACCACGTGGGGTCCTTTTCCCTTAGGAGGGAGGTGGCCTTTTGGGCTGCTGATTTCCAGGGTTTTAGATACCGCCAGTATCTTGGCCAGATGTGGCAGTGGGCCAAGCCCCTTGGTGACCATAGTTTATCCTACCTGGATGGCATTCTTGCATTGTTCCATTTCAAGTGGTCCCAGGTTTTGCACTAATTCTCCAATGGCGATTCACCTTTCACCGGGAATGTAAAGGTCAAAGGGTTTAGCTAAATTAGGGAGTTCCAGGGCAAGGGTCTGAATTGACTGCTCTTTCCATTCTTGAAAGGCCACTTCTGGATTCTATTCAAAAGGATCATCATCTTTTCCTTTCAGTGTTTCATATAGAGGCCCAGCTAGTAGACTGTAGTTAGGGATCCAGAAGCAGCAAACCCTGGCCTCCCCAGGAACCCCTAAGCTGTCTTCTAGTTTTAGAAAGGGGTAAGGCTGAAAATGGTTTCTTCCCTTTCCTGGGATGGACTTCTCCAACCTTCTGTGAGAATGAAGCCCAGGCAGGTCACGGCAGTCTGTGATATTTGAGCTTCTTCTTGGACAACTTCTATCCTTTATTGGCTTGGTAGTTCAGAGGCCTCCTTAGTAGGGCTGGCGATCAGAATGTCGTCTGCATATTGAAGGAGGGTTTCCTTTTCCAGAGGTAGAACTTTTAGGTCTTTAGCTAAGCTTTCCCCAAAGATGGGGTGGGAATTTTTGCACCCTTGGGGCCAGACGGCCCGGAAGTATTGTTTTAGTTGTATGTTGAGTCCTGCCACTCACAAGCCAAAATTTCTTGTGACTCTGGGACTAATGGAATACAAAAGAAGGCATCATTGAAGACTAATACAGAATACCATGTCCTGGTGGTTGGTAGAATGACCAGCAGGGTGTAGGAATTAGGAGCAACTGGAGGTATATCCTCGGTGGCTTCACTGACTGTCCTGACATCCTTTACCAGGTCCCCAGCAGCCCATGGGGCTCTCGTGGTCAGACCAATCCCAGAATATGGAGCTCACCTGGGCAGGTACCCCACCCCCACCCCAGCCCACAGGGCTCTCGTGGTCAGGCCCCTCCCAGGATACAGAGCTACCCTTGCAGGTACTGTGGCAGGGCTGGGCACACAGGAACCGTGCACATAGCCCTCATTGCAGAGCACCCCCAGCTCACCTGTCGCTCAGAGCTGACACAGAGCACCTCAGAGCAGGACTTGAACTAACAAACAGCAGCTGCGACAGGTCTGTGACCCTGGGCATCACTCCGTGAGGCCTCCCTCCACCTGGTCTTCCAGAGACTTCCACTGCACCCGGGGCACCAGGCCTCTGTCTCCAACCACCACCCACCCCTCCTCTCCCTGACTCCTGGGTTCCTCTCATTAGGAGAGGGTTTTCTTGAAGTTGTCTCCCACTCATGGGCCAGATAAAATGATTAGAAAACAAGCCAAAGCTGCAGCCCCTTGTCTATCCTGACTCTCAGGAGCCCACACCTGTTCCTTGGACCTGGCCGGTTCAGCAAGTTCCATTTTCTGCAACTGTGAGCCCCTGAGGGGTGATGATTGGCTGACCTGGGCAGCCTTACCGTGCCGGCCAGCCCTCCCCAGGTGTGCCTGGGTTGAGATCACTATAAATACCACTCCAGGCAGCAAGAGCCCCTGCAGCCGTGCCTGACGCCATTTTCTCTGCCCTGTCAGCAGTCTCGGGGCTGGGCTGGTGGGAGGGAGTGAGAGGCCACGGCTTTGTGGGTGGCCCAGTGTGAGTGGGGCTCTGCTGGACTTTCTGCAGCAGTTGCCAGGCTGCCACCTGCTAAAGAAGAAGATGTGTCACCCATACCTGCTGCTGGAATTTCTCCCTGGGCAGAGGTGAGGAAGGAAACAAGCAGTGGGGGCAGGGACAGGACGGGTATCTCAGGCAGGGAAATGGAAATCTTCCAGAAGAGCACCCAGGGCCAGGACCATCCTGGCTGGCCTGCAGGCACCAAGTCGGCCGGCATGCTGTCACTCGTGTGGCTCTATGGCCCTCCCTCTAGGCTTTCAAGTCCTTGTATATATTCAGGTGTTTTACCTGGGATGGGTGGGAATAGTTCAGCAGCAACTGGCCTGGGGCTCAGCTCACGTTTACTCACAGATGCCTCGGCACGGTGCCCCAGCTTTGCAATGAGGACGCTTGTTGCGTGGGGGCTGCTGGCTGAATGGGAGACGATTCCCCACCACTGACCAACTTCAGAATTGTTTACAACTGGAGCAAGTGCCCTGATACGGTTTTCCTCTGTGGAACTGGTGGGTTCTGTGTTTTCTTTCTCTTTTTCGTTTTGGGTTCAAGGTAGATTTTATTCCTCTTTTTTGTATTTACAGATATAAGCATGGAAATAATTTATTCATATAAATACATGTATGTGAAGGGAATAATTGTTTTTTCTATTTTTAAATTTTATTTCTTTTTAATTTTGAATTTTATTTTATATTTTTATACAGCAGGTTCTTATTGGTTATCTATTTTATACATATAAATGTATACATGCCAATCCCAGTCTCTCAACTCCTCTCACCACCCCCCCCAACAGCTTTCCCCCCTTGTTGTCCATACGTTTGTTGTCTACATCTGTTGCTCTATTTATGCCTTGCAAAATGGTTAATCTGTACAGGTTTTCTAGGTTCCACATATATGCATGAATATACAAGATTTGTTTTTCTCTTTCTGACTTACTTCACTCTGTATGACAGTCTCTAGATGCATCGACGTCTCTACAAATGACCCAATTTCATTCCTTTTCGTGGCTTAGTAATATTCCATTTTATATATGTACCACGGCTTTATGCATTCGTCTGTCTGTGGGCATTTAGGTTGCTTCCATTACCTCGATATTGTAAATAGTGATGCAATGAACACTGCGGTGAATGTCTCTTTTTGATTTATGGTTTTGTCTGGGTATATGTCCAGTACTGGGATTGCTGTATCATATGGTAATTCTATTGTTAGTTTCTTAAGAAATTCCATATTGTTCTCCATAGTGACTGTATCAATTTATATTCCCAACAATAGTGGAAGAGGGTTCCTTTTCTCCACACCCTTTCCAGCATTTTTTGCTTGTAGATTTTCTATGATGCCTATTCTACCAGGTGTGAGGTGATACCTCATTGTTGAATCCATTTCGTTGAGCAAGGGGTAGGTCTTGTCTATTCCATATTTGGCTTATGGAACGGCATCTGTGCTAATTTCAAACTCTGGTTTAATGCAGCACCCCAACTCACCTTCCCCCTTAAGCAAGAATAAGTTAGTTTTCTAAACTTGAGACCCTGTTCTGTTTTGTAATTCAGTTCCTGTGTAGCCAAGTTCACATTCCGTGTATTAGTGATACCTTATGATGTTTCTTTTTCTGTGTGACTTATTTCACTTAGAATCATCGTGCCTCAATCCACTCATTATGCTCTTACGGGCCTGATGACATAGATTTCATTGCTGAGTGATACTGCATTGTACGTAAGTACCACAACTTCTTTATCCATTTTTCACTTTCTGCGATATTGAACTTGTACCGTAAACCAGGTTCTTGTAAACAGAGCCGTCCCAACCTTTGGGGTGGCTGTGTCTTTTTGATTTTAATTTCCCTAAGCTATAGGACCATAAGTGGAAGTGCCCTAGGCTCTGTTGCTTTGCTTTTTAGATGTTTCAGGAAACACCATACACTTCTCCCGAGTGGCTGTTGGCAATTTACATCCCGCCCATCAGCATAACAAGGCTCCCAGTTCTCCATGGCCTGTCCTGCCTTTCTGGATTTTACACTTTTTTCAGATGGCCCTTTTGACCGGGGGGAAGTGAGACTTCATTGTAGTGCAGATTTCCTTTGCAAGCTTGCTTGGTTGGCCAAAAAGGGCGTATGCGTTTTTTCCTGAATATATTCAGGAAAAAACGCATACGCCCTTTTTGGCCAAGTGCATCATTGTGGACGTTCTGCCTCTTTTCCTATGCTTTAAATGCAATTCCAGTCTACCTCCTGAAATCGGTTTCCTGCAATTCTGCCCCGCTTTCAAGTCCTCTTGGCAGCCTTACTTCAGTATATTTTTGGACGATAGCTGTCATTTATAACTCTGCAGGTTTGTGAATTACAGTGCCCCTGAGCTCCTTTCTTCAACTCGCTTTCTCGTGAGCTGGCCGCAACACCGCAGGATGGCTTCAGGCCCTAATCTGGTTCCGGCACGGCACGCTGAGCCTTTGGTTAATTCCTCTTCCTGGTGGGAAATGAGAGTTAAATTTGCCCGTCCAGACACCTCCAGCTAGTCTCTCAATGGTTCTCCCTATCCCTGTTCATCTTCCACAGAAATTGCAAACTGGGCCAAACAGGAGGTTAAAGGCGCTGACTCTCCAAGTCGGGAGAGTGTTAGTAAAGCGTCTGGAATGTTGCACCCGAGTACCAGGGGACGAAAACTGAGACATATTGGAACACGTCTCCCGATCACACGGTTGATCATACTCTGGGTTCCACATGCATGTTTTAGCTGAAGGAAGAATGCCTTAAACCTGGAGAGTTGAGACCCGTGGAATGGGTACCATGCAATATGACTTCAAAGGGTCTTCATTTGCTCACCGAACTTCTCCAATCCTATCACTGCTGCGTTTATGCCCCTGTACACACGCTTGATTCTCTTTCGGAGACATAGCAATCCATAGGTTTTAAGATACTTCCTAGTCAGGTACACTCTTAGGTGTTTAATATGGGGTGTTGAGTCCATTTCGTTGAGCAAGGAGTAGCTCTTGTCTATTCCATATTTGGCTTAAGGGACTTTATCTGTGCTCATTTCAATCTCTGGTTTTATGCAGCACCCCAACTCACCTTTCCCCTTAAGCAAGCATAAGTTGGTTTTCTAAATTTGAGACCCTGTTCTGTTTTGTAATTCAGTTCCTGTGTAGCCAAGTTCACATTCCGTGTATTAGTGATATCTTATGACGTTTCTTTTTCTGTGTGACTTATTTCAGTTAGAATCATCATACCTGAATCCACTCATTATGCTGCTACGGGCCTGATGACATAGATTTCATTGCTGAGTGATACTGCATTGTACGTAAGTACCACAACTTCTTTATCCATTTTTCACTTTCTGCGATATTGAACTTGTACCGTAAACCAGGTTCTTGTAAACAGAGCCGTCCCAACCTTTGGGGTGGCTGTGTCTTTTTGATTTTAATTTCCCTAAGCTATAGGACCATAAGTGGAAGTGCCCTAGGCTCTGTTGCTTTGCTTTTTAGATGTTTCAGGAAACACCATACACTTCTCCCGAGTGGCTGTTGGCAATTTACATCCCGCCCATCAGCATAACAAGGCTCCCAGTTCTCCATGGCCTGTCCTGCCTTTCTGGATTTTACACTTTTTTCAGATGGCCCTTTTGACCGGGGGGAAGTGAGACTTCATTGTAGTGCAGATTTCCTTTGCAAGCTTGCTTGGTTGGCCAAAAAGGGTGTATGCGTTTTTTCCTGAATATATTCAGGAAAAAACGCATACGCCCTTTTTGGCCAAGTGCATCATTGTGGACGTTCTGCCTCTTTTCCTATGCTTTCAATGCAATTCCAGTCTACCTCCTGAAATCGGTTTCCTGCAATTCTGCCCCGCTTTCAAGTCCTCTTGGCAGCCTTACTTCAGTATATTTTTGGACGATAGCTGTCATTTATAACTCTGCAGGTTTGTGAATTACAGTGCCCCTGAGCTCCTTTCTTCAACTCGCTTTCTCGTGAGCTGGCCGCAACACCGCAGGATGGCTTCAGGCCCTAATCTGGTTCCAGCACGGCACGCTGAGCCTTTGGTTAATTCCTCTTCCTGGTGGGAAATGAGAGTTAAATTTGCCCGTCCAGACACCTCCAGCTGGTCTCTCAATGGTTCTCCCTATTCCTGTTCATCTTCCACAGAAATTGCAAACTGGGCCAAACAGGAGGTTAAAGGCACTGACTCTCCAAGTCGGGAGAGTGTTAGTAAAGCGTCTGGCATGTTGCACCCGAGTACCAGGGAACGAAAAGTGAGACACATTTGAACATGTTTCTCGATCACATGGTGGATCATACTCTGGGTTCCACATGCATGTTTTAGCTGAAGGAAGTATCCCTTAAAACTGGAGAGTTGAGACCCATGGAATGGGTACCATGCAATATGACTTCAAAGGTCTTCATTTGCTCACCGAACCTCACCAATATTATGAGCCCCAAGTGTCCAGCCTTATGTGTCACCCAGCTCTGGGTGTAGATGTGGTAAATGCAGGTTGCATCAGAAGCCTTGAATGAATTACTTAAGTATTTCTCTCTATTTCACTGTCATTGTGTTTTGTTTAAGAAATTTATTTTTATTATGGGATTTACCTGATTTTCACTGCTTTAATGCCGCTGTACACACTCTTGATTCTCTTACAGAGATATATAAATCCATAGGTTTTATGATTCTTACTAGTCAGGTATATTCCTAGGCGTTGAATATGGGGTGTTGAGTCCATTTCTTTGAGCAAGGAGTAGCTCTTGTCTATTCCATATTTGGCTTAAGGAACTTTATCTGTGCTCATTTCAATCTCTGGTTTTATGCAGCACCTCAACTCACCTTTCCCCTTAAGCAAGCATAAGTTGGTTTTCTAAATTTGAGACCCTGTTCTGTTTTGGAATTCAGTTCCTGTGTAGCCAAGTTTACATTCCGTGTATTAGTGATACCTTATGATGTTTCTTTTTCTGTGTGACTTATTTCAGTTAGATTCATCGTACTTAGTCCACTCATTATGCTGCTATGGGCCTGATGACATAGATTTCATTGCTGAGTGATATTGCATTGTACGTAAGTACCACAACTTCTTTATCCATTTTTCACTTTCTGTGATATTGAACTTGTACCGTATATGAGGTTCTTGTAAACAGAGCCATCCCAAACTTTGGGGTGGCTGTGTCTTTTTGATTTTAATTGCCCTAAACTATAGTACCATAAGTGGAAGTGCCCTAGGCTCTGTTGCTTTGTTTTTTAGATGTTTCAGGAAACACCAAACACTCCTCCAGAGTGGCTGTTGGCAATTTACATCCTGCCCATCAGCATAAGATGGCTCCCAGTTCTCCATGGCCTGTCATGCCTTTCTGGATTTTACACTTTTTTCAGATGGCCCTTTTGACCAGGGGGAATTGAGACTTCATTGTAGTGCAGATTTCCTTTGCAAGCTTGCTTGGTTGGCCAAAAAGGGCGTATGCGTTTTTTCCTGAATATATTCAGGAAAAAACGCATACGCCCTTTTTGGCCAAGTGCATCATTGTGGACGTTCTGCCTCTTTTCCTATGCTTTAAATGCAATTCCAGTCTACCTCCTGAAATCGGTTTCCTGCAATTCTGCCCCGCTTTCAAGTCCTCTTGGCAGCCTTACTTCAGTATATTTTTGGACGATAGCTGTCATTTATAACTCTGCAGGTTTGTGAATTACAGTGCCCCTGAGCTCCTTTCTTCAACTCGCTTTCTCGTGAGCTGGCCGCAACACCGCAGGATGGCTTCAGGCCCTAATCTGGTTCCGGCACGGCACGCTGAGCCTTTGGTTAATTCCTCTTCCTGGTGGGAAATGAGAGTTAAATTTGCCCGTCCAGACACCTCCAGCTAGTCTCTCAATGGTTCTCCCTATCCATGTTCATCTTCCGCAGAAATTGCAAACTGGGCCAAACAGGAGGTTAAAGGCACTGACTCTCCAAGTCGGGAGAGTGTTAGTAAAGCGTCTGGAATGTTGCACCCGAGTACCAGGGGACGAAAACTGACACATATTGGAACACGTCTCCCGATCACACGGTTGATCATACTCTGGGTTCCACATGCATGTTTTAGCTGAAGGAAGAATGCCTTAAACCTGGAGAGTTGAGACCCGTGGAATGGGTACCATGCAATATGACTTCAAAGGGTCTTCATTTGCTCACCGAACTTCTCCAATCCTATCACTGCTGCGTTTATGCCCCTGTACACACGCTTGATTCTCTTTCGGAGACATAGCAATCCATAGGTTTTAAGATACTTCCTAGTCAGGTACACTCTTAGGTGTTTAATATGGGGTGTTGAGTCCATTTCGTTGAGCAAGGAGTAGCTCTTGTCTATTCCATATTTGGCTTAAGGAACTTTATCTGTGCTCATTTCAATCTCTGGTTTTATGCAGCACCCCAACTCACCTTTCCCCTTAAGCAAGCATAAGTTGGTTTTCTAAATTTGAGACCCTGTTCTGTTTTGGAATTCAGTTCCTGTGTAGCCAAGTTCACATTCCGTGTATTAGTGATATCTTATGACGTTTCTTTTTCTGTGTGACTTATTTCAGTTAGAATCATCATACCTGAATCCACTCATTATGCTGCTACGGGCCTGATGACATAGATTTCATTGCTGAGTGATACTGCATTGTACGTAAGTACCACAACTTCTTTATCCATTTTTCACTTTCTGCGATATTGAACTTGTACCGTAAACCAGGTTCTTGTAAACAGAGCCGTCCCAACCTTTGCGGTGGCTGTGTCTTTTTGATTTTAATTTCCCTAAGCTATAGGACCATAAGTGGAAGTGCCCTAGGCTCTTTTGCTTTGCTTTTTAGATGTTTCAGGAAACACCATACACTTCTCCCGAGTGGCTGTTGGCAATTTACATCCCGCCCATCAGCATAACAAGGCTCCCAGTTCTCCATGGCCTGTCCTGCCTTTCTGCATTTTACACTTTTTTCCGATGGCCCTTTTGACCGGGGGGAAGTGAGACTTCATTGTAGTGCAGATTTCCTTTGCAAGCTTGCTTGGTTGGCCAAAAAGGGCGTATGCGTTTTTTCCTGAATATATTCAGGAAAAAACGCATACGCCCTTTTTGGCCAAGTGCATCATTGTGGACGTTCTGCCTCTTTTCCTATGCTTTCAATGCAATTCCAGTCTACCTCCTGAAATCGGTTTCCTGCAATTCTGCCCCGCTTTCAAGTCCTCTTGGCAGCCTTACTTCAGTATATTTTTGGACGATAGCTGTCATTTATAACTCTGCAGGTTTGTGAATTACAGTGCCCCTGAGCTCCTTTCTTCAACTCGCTTTCTCGTGAGCTGGCCGCAACACCGCAGGATGGCTTCAGGCCCTAATCTGGTTCCGGCACGGCACGCTGAGCGTTTGGTTAATTACTTTTCCTGGTGCGAAATGAGAGTTAAATTTGCCCGTCCAGACACCTCCAGCTAGTCTGTCATTGGTTCTCCCTATTCCTGTTCATCTTCCGCAGAAATTGCAAACTGGGCCAAACAGGAGGTTAAAGGCACTGACTCTCCAAGTCGGGAGAGTGTTAGTAAAGCGTCTGGAATGTTGCACCCGAGTA